>NW_028282186.1:0-32607 GCF_059751285.1 Brachycentrus maculatus | reverse complement strand
GTTCCGGCTGGGTGTAAAATGTCGTGATAATAATGGTAAAAAATTTATTTGCTTCTTATTTCAATGAAGATGACTGTCAACATTTTTTTTAAACGTGTGAACCAACGCCTTGAAGTCTAGAATGTTTGACATGGTTTTTATGCGGACATTATTATTTTTGTGGCCTCTAGAAAACGACTACAAGTAGTATGGATAATTTAAACTCTATTTCTAAACTAACAAACCAACAAGACGCCACACCAATCTGTCTTTGCAAATAATCTTCACCTCTTAAGTATCTTGCATTTCCTAATATATACCCGTCGATTACTTTAAATTATTTATTGTTACTGCAGACAGTTGGTAGAATTCCATATTGAATTGTTGGGTAATACATCCAAAATTGAACACGGTTATTGGATTGAATTCTACTTTATTTACATATCGCTCACTCCTTTCAACAATGTCATGTATCAAAAATCGTTAATTTTCTGTTTTTGCGTGTTTTCGGAATGGCCAGAAAATGTACTATATCCCAGCAAAAGCGGCATATTTTTAACTTAATATTTACCCGCTACAGGGCAGAAAGTGTTGTTTTTGCATGTTTAAGAAATAGTTTTGTTTTATTACTTTTATTAAAATACTAAATATTTGGTGAAAAAACCTTCAGGTTTTACCTAAAAAGATCTGTTGTTCAGTAAAAAGTTCAATAAATGGCTTGATATTTATTTTTAATACATTTTATTATATTCTTAAACTTTAAAAACAATCTCCTAATTTTTTTTTAATGTGACGTTGATGAAAGGAGTGAGCGATATATATGATAATACATATGTGACGAGTTTCTCTTATTAGGATATTATCAAACACTTGTTTTGTGAGTGCTTGATAATGTCCTAATAAGACGACACGCGTCACATATTATCATAAATATGTAAAAATAAAGTAAAATTCAATCCAATAACCGTGTTTAATTTTGGATATACTACCCAACAATTCGATTACTTTAAATCCTGACTTTCAAGTAAATATTTGAAATACTTGATAATGGCATGTTTTCCTCGGTCTTCTATTTCCTACCAATTCGCCCCATAAATTTGTTTTACTATTCTTTCTTCGCTTCATCGTTCCACATGTCCAAACCATCCCAACACACCCTTCTTAATTTCATCGATAATTTCATTATTTGATTGGGCAGTCACTTTATAATAATATCAGTCCATTTTTTATTTAAGTTTTACTAGGAAATAGTGGTATTTACCAAGTAAAACATAGAGATTTTTTATCGATAATGCTTATCTCAGCCTTGACGTCGCTTATTCCGACTCCTGACCTGATTGTCGTCGAAAATAGGAACAAAGGAAGACCAAGGAAAACTCGCCATGATCAAGTATGTTTAATACTCAAAACGAGGTACGTCGGGAGTCGGAAAAATCGGCGGGTATATATGAGAAAATGCTTGAATCTGGAAGAAGTGAAGATTGTCCGAAGAAGACAGAGTGGTGTGGCGTTCTTTCTCCCTGCCTAACCCTGAGGGGAGGCGGCGTGATGATTAGTGAGTTTTCTTTTCGGGTAAACCTATTTGTAATGGACCATGCAACTACCATTGGAAGCCCTCAGGAGTTTTTACGGGAGAGATTTATGACTTATTTGATCCATTGGTCGAGCCACATGTCAGAATATTTTTTATATCTTATGCAAATGTGATTGATGATGCGAGCTCTCCTCCTAACGGTATCGAAGCTACCAAGTTTCGACGTAATTGCACCGCTCATACATGCGGTGCGGTTGGACTATGCGCTGATTCGTAATTTATTACTGGAAAGTCAGCTGTTTTTGTTGTTAAAGCCACTTCATGATTCAAAGAATGGACAAATATGCTCCAAGAGATAGATAAAAGCATCATTGAACTGGTAGACTATAGACGTAAAGCGATTTTTAATGTTTTCAACCCGTATTTTTAAAACCAAAATAAAAATAAACATTGATTTTTCTAAATTCATCAACAAATCACTTTCCACACGTGTAACATTCACCAATTCTACCCATTATTGACAACCACGCTACTCAAATTACTGATACAACTACTTGATACAGAATAACTTTTAAGAACTTGATAAGTTCTATATATGTATGAAGTCGTCAGCCTCGTAAATGCCCAGATCTTCATATTCTTCTTCATCTTTGATGAGATGTCAAAAAATAATATGAAAATAACTCCTGAAATTGGAGATAATCCAGATTTTGTGAACAAGTATTTGGACACACTCAAAAATTTGTAAATCACTTTCCTTGCATACTTAAACATTTTACATCTTTGCCACTAGCGCCTGCAGACATTTTCAAGAATCATCGTCAACATACAGCTTTTTCAGCACATAAATGGCAAGTCTTGAAAACATACTTCCTAAGTATCATTACTTACAACAACGCCTTGAACATATATTTTTTTAAACATATTTTTGTTGTATATATATATATATATATATATATATATATATATATATATATATATATATATATATATATATATATATATATATATATATATATATATATATATATATATATATATATATATATATAAAGCATTGTTAACATCGTGGTATTGTCATATAACACCCTCCTTATCATTCATCGTTCACTTTAAGTAAAACCAGTTTAATAAAAACTCTTACTCGTGATAACCGGTTTCGGAATAATCATTCCATCATCAGGTCATTATGATGAAATTATTGCAGTCTGAAATTTTACAAAAATAAAAATAAAATAAATTAAAAGACAAATGAATCACAACGGGAATATTTTCAAAAGTGGACTTGAAGTTAAATTTAGTTAATAATTTATTATGGGTAAGTCTATATTAATTGCTTTACTTATTTATATTTTTTCTAGATTATCTAAACAAAATCCAGTTTTTTTTTTCATGTAAAATGTCTTTAACGTGAACGATGAATGATAAGGAGAGTGTTATATTACCATGCCACAATGTTAACAATGCTTTTAATTTTAACATACAAAATATATTATCTTTTTGGTCCAAATTATATCCGTTTACTACTATTTCATACCCAAATCTACATTCATCTCTTTCAAAAACCATTGCGATCATAAACACATCAATTTCCTTATACACAATACTACTATCGGCAAAAAGCACTGCGTCATCAGCATACAAAAGGCAACAAGTTTTTGAAAATAGTTACTAAAAATGAGCAATCATCTATTTGTTCCAAATTCTCTCTCCATTTACCATTATTTCATACTCAGATCTACATTCATCTCTTTCAAAAACCATAGCGTTCATCAATACATCACTTTCCTTACGCA
This sequence comes from Brachycentrus maculatus, assembly GCF_059751285.1. NCBI lineage: Eukaryota > Metazoa > Arthropoda > Insecta > Trichoptera > Brachycentridae > Brachycentrus > Brachycentrus maculatus. Next base: position 29,298 of record NW_028282186.1, on the reverse strand, counting down.
CATTCATTTCCCTTGTCACCAGCGCCTGCAGGTCTTCTTTGTAATCTGCAAAAAGAACTCCATCATACGAAACGGTTGCCATTTGAACAAAATTTTCATATTATTTTTTGACATCTCATCAAAGATGAAGAAGAATATGGAAGTCTGGGCATTTACGGGGCTTACGACCGTCATAGGCTGGTTTAAGTGATCACTTTACACACGTGTAACATTCACCAATTCTACCCATTATTGACAACCACACTACTCAAATTCTTGGAAGTTCTATATATATGAACCAATTAAGAAACCTTGTTCTTGAATCACTAGAACTTCACTAGAGACATCTATTGGTGAGATGTAAAGAAGCTTTTTATTAAGCAGAAACTCTTATATTAGTATGTGAGATCCGAATCCTGGATTATAATCACATACATGAGAAACGCCAGAAAATGCCCAGACTTCCATATTCTTCTTCATCTTTGATGAGATGTCAAAAAATAATATGAAAATAACTCCTGAAATTGGAGATAATCCAGATTTTGTGAACAAGTATTTGTACACACTCAAAATGTTGTAAACAAAATTTTCGTCGAAATCATAAAGTATGCGGTATTTAATAAATTTCAGCATGTAATTCGCAGTATTACATGTAACGTAAAATAATGTTAGTGCTGTGCAAGTTGACGAGTTGATGCCTCGATACGGCCCGTTTGCATAATATTACATAACCTGCAGTCCTTTCCTTGAAATGTATGGAGATTTCAAGAGCCATAAACCAAAATCCCTCGGTGTGACAACCCTTCATTACGCCGCAGCGCCACCGCTACCGCTACCGTGCTCGCGGTGCGACACTTTGCGAATCCCATAACTCTTCGAGAGTAAGAGCCCTGCCGCACTTGGGTCGTCGGAAGCGCCACTAAGTAGCACTGCAAACAAATTCCAGCAACACATTTTTTTTACTCACTATATTTTGAGTGTGTCCAAAAATGGTAGGTAGTTGCTTGTTCACAAATCCGGGTTTTCTCCATTTACGAGTTATTTAATATACATTTTTTGATATCTCAACATAAATGAAGAATAATATGAAAGTCTGTGTGTTTAAAGTACCTGTCATAGGTTGTTTACGCAATCACTTTAAACACGTGCAAAATTCCCCATTTTTTTTATTTTATTTTTAACATTTTTTTTTAAATTCAGAGACCCATCAAACCACCTTGTGTGTCTTGTCGGTGGAGTTCTTTTTACATACATTTTGTATTGTTTTTATGCATTTTAACCTAATATCTAATATACACACAGAAAAAGAGAAAAAAAACTATTTTACAATTTTCATGGAATTAACTGTTGATATTTTACCCATTCCTTTTTTTGCCTTTGTTTCATATATCATTTTGACCTCTAACCTCTATTTCACTCATGTTTGTCAACCAGACTATTAAAATTTTTGTAACCCCTTGAAATTGATCAAATATGTTTACAATAATACAATATAAATATCTTTTAAAACGATTACATTCATTTTTTTCCCTTATAAATTCAGAGATAACTTTTTTGTAATACGGTATACTTATCTATTTATTTTCAATTGCAATTGTACTAGGTATATATATACAATATCCTTATTTTTTTTATGCATTCCTCATATCAAAAGACGTGTCAGAATGTGTTAGATTTTAAGAAATAGTGGTATTTACCAAGCTATTTTTAAATCAAAACCTTGAAACACGTCGTCTTTAATTTGTAAACTAGGTGTAGATGATACAAACTCAAATAATTTGGCAAAGTTAAAAAATATTATCTACGATTTATGTTAAAAATTATGTAGGATATTTATGCAATTTGTCGTACGTTTTCTTGCATACAGTGATTACGTGCGAAGGGGGGTTAATTGCGAGCAAATTTAACTCTGCATTAAAACACAAATAGATGAAATAAAGTAAACTGCAGTGTGAACAACTTGTGGGCTTTAATCTTCTCTAGATGTTAATCTCATGGAGCCTCATAACGTGCTTAGAATATAAATGCCAATAAATAGCAAAAAAAAGATAAACCCTGTATAAACTAATGACTTAGGTTATACAGGGTGACATACAATTTATCACCCTATCGGAAGATGTTATAATTTTTGCAAATAGATATATGTATATATATATATATTTTTTTTTTTTTGAAAGTCTGGGCATTTACGGGACTTACGACCGTCATGGGCTGGTTTAAGTGATCACTTTACAGAGTGTAACATTCACCAATTCTACCCATGATTGACCACCACACTACTCAAATTCTTGGAAAATCTATATATGTATATTATTCAAATTCGAACTCATTAGAATTTCTCTAAAGATATCTATGGTGATATTGAAAGAAGCTTTTTCTTCGTAAGCCCCGTAAATGCCCAGGCTTCCATATACTCCTTCATCTATGTTATATCAACAATTTTTTTATATATCCAACCCAGCATTATTGTTTATACGTACACACATTTATATATATATATATATATATATATAATATATATATATATATATATATATATATATATATATATATATATATATATATATATATATATATATATATATATATATATATATATATATATATATATATATATATATATATATATATATATATATATATATATATATTATATATATATATGTATATATATATATATAATATATATATATATATATATATATATATATATATATATATATATATATATATATATATATATATATATATATATATCAGCGCGGGTGTAAACTGTGTATATTTATATATATATATGTATATATATATATATATATATATATATATATATATATATATATATATATATATATATATATATATATATATATATATATATATATATATATATATATATATATATATATATATATATATATATATATATATATATATATATATATATATATATATATATATATATATATATATATATATATATATATATATATATATATATATATATATATATATATATATATATATATATATATATATATATATATATATATATATATATATATATATATATATATATATATATATATATATATATATATATATATATATATATATATATATATATATATATATATATATATATATATATATATATATATATCAGCGCGGGTGTAAACTGTGCACCTTCGAGTTAAGCTTATACCAGTCCCTACACTACAAGAAGATGATACGGAGGACGAGTGAAAATTTTACTATGAATTTTCATCCCCAAGGGGGGAGATGTAATAAAATACCTAGGTACCTACCTATACATTTTATTAAGTACTTACAAAAAGTACCTACATAAAATGTATAGGTAGGTACCTAGTTATTTTATTACATATATATATATATATATATATATATATATATATATATATATATATATATATATATATATATATATATATACGCTTACAAATGCATATATCGTAGTCGTACAGGAGAAAGTGACCAACTAAAAAAAAGTAAAATGCTCAGGGGGGCTATTTAAGTCACTTTTGCTTGGCACAAAAATAAACATCAATGCATTAAGTCATTTTTAACAAGTCAATATATTACACTTCCATGTTTAAAATCCTTTGGAATTTTTTCAGGACAATATTAAGCTAGTGAGATATCAAATAGCTAATGATCAGGTTTTTGTAAACAAATGCACTTGGTCACTTTCTCCCGTACGACTACGATATGACAATTTGATGTAACTTCACACTCCGACCAACGATTACAAAGTGCTCAATGTCCTTGATCCGACCTGAGTATTTATATAATTTACAGTCGTTTAAATAATGGCGTCCAGCCTCAGATACCCTGTAAACATTAAGTAAGCTCATTCAAGCCCGAGGGCCCGTTCGATAAAGCAAGAAGGGCCCAAGAGGGTCCCAATAATAATCCAATAAATCTGGCTTGTCGCTACCAATAAAGGCATAAATTACAATAAAAAATCCCCATAAAATTATATCAAATGGTTATGCCCTTGGCGTTAAGATGGTGTGGGATACAATAACATTGTATCGTTACGGATGTAGCTACCTGCTTATGGTGTAAAGCACACGCGCTTTTTTTATAATGTGCAACTTATGACAGTCTAGTTCTTCTTCGCCTTCTTGTCCTCCAGTGCTGGATATAGGCCTCTTCCATATCTACGACATTTTGAGTGTGTCCAAATACTTGTTCACAAAATCTGGATTATCTCCAATTACAGGAGTTGTTTTCATATTATTTTTTGACATCTCATCAAACCAGCTTATGACCGTCGTCAACCCCGAAAATGCTCAGACTTCCATATTCTTCTTCATCTTTGATGAGATGGCAAAAAATAATACTCTTCCATATCTTTCCATTTCCTTCGGTCGGTTGCTGCTTGCAGCCAGTTTCTTCCCCCAACCATTTCTTTTGTGGTCTTCTGACGCCTCTTTTGTTCTCCCAATGTCTTGCAATATGTCCTGCCCACTGCCATTTGAGTTTTGCCACGCAATCCATGATATCCTATTTTTTTTATTCTGTTCCTGGTATCTTAATTTTTTATTTTATGCATCACGCTGAAACCAAGAATGGATCTTTCCATGGATCACTGTGTGCGTTTGAGCTTATGACAGAAAAAAATAATTAAATGGTAAAACTTCTTATTCGTTCCGATTCTTTCTAGACCAAAAGTAAATATCCCAAATATATGAATGTTAATGAATTAATTTTTAAATCAAACACCGATTTTTTTTTCTTTTGTTTTCTATAAAAAACATATCAAAATTTCGACAATTGTTTCGACTAGTTATTAAATTATTGCTGCACATGTTAAAACTACCACTTAAGTACCTAGAGTTGAATAGCTACATAAGGACCGTCAGTCCATTTAATCTTCACATTCGTTTGAAAATGCCATAACTAGGGGAAACAAGTGTCACAATATTAATTTTTACATGTTTTTAATAAAATACAACTAACTTCTCACTCAAAAAATCTGTTTGATTTGAAAATAAATTAATAAATTAAAATGAAGTTCAACAAATGAAACGCCGAATCAATAAATATATAATAATTGTATTTATTTTGAGTAACTACGGAAGGTCTTGCAATAAAAAATCCAACTAATAAAAACCGTGAGAAATTAATCGTGTGTGAAATTTCCTATTCACAGTGCATTGACGTTTTTTTCAAGAACGGGTTCTGTAATTGGAGTTTATGATGACAATGGGTTGATTGACAATGTTGATGGAAAAGTTCGACACTTCTAGCCGATGTCGAAAATTGTAGGTAATATAAGAAATCAGTTATTCGTACGCGTATTTTTCTTCTCCTTCTTCTCCTTCTTCTCGTTCTTTTCGTTCTTCTCGTTCTTCTCGTTCTTCTCTTTCTTCTCTTTCTTCTCCTTCTTCTCCTTCTTCTCCTTCTTCTTCTCCTTCTGCTGCTTCTTCTGCTTCTTCTCTTTCTTCTTCTTATTTTTCTTCTTCTTCTTCTACTTCTTCTCCTTCTTCCCCATCTTCTCCATCTTCACCATCTTCTCCATCTCCTTCTTCTCCTTCTTCTTCATCTTTTTCTTTTCCTTCTGCATAGTGTAGACCTTGTGGCCTGTTTTTAAGAGGGATTAATTATCCTCCTGCGATGTCGATTCCCAACTGTCAATCCATCTCTTTGGTGGTCTGCCTGGGGTTGGCAGTGCAGTGCAATATAGGATAGTTTAGATGGTTCCATTCTCCTCACATGCACATACCATTGTCTTCTTCATTGCCTTCCCCACCTAACGACATCTTCCATCTCGCATTATTCTCTTATTCTTGTGTTCCTTATTTTTTCTCTACTAGACTCTTGCTAGATATGCTCCTTATAGTCTTCATTTCTGACTGAAGCAATCCTTACAAGTGTATTTAAAAATTACTCTCACATATTACAAGAAAACACCTCCCAGCAAAGCACACAAATCACAAATAACACACTTTATAGTATTGTACATACTACCTAACTGCAAGGTTCAAACACAGAAATACATCAAACAAACTTAACACATACCTCCGATTTATATGGAAAAAATTAACTAAGCATCACGCCGCTTCTCGGGGATAGGAATAGAGAATAGAACGCCTCACCATCTTGCAAACAATTTCTTCCCTTCATTCATGTATCTTCTCATACACTGCACTGCTGGCAATTCCAGTCATCTTTATGTATTTTAAAGGAGCTTCGAAGTAGTTTTTATTCACACGTATACATGTTTCAAACTGCAAATCAAAAAAAGATTTTGTATTTTTACCTCTTGATAAGAACATATGAAGTTCTCAAAACTAGTCGTGTTTACATCAATAAACTCAAACAGTGGTAGAATACAAGTGTTTTATTTTTGTATAAAAATTATCGTGATATTCAACAAAAGTTGATGGCAAATTGATATGCCATATAAATTAGATTTGCAACATATAGAACACATATTATTGAATTACAAAACGATTATATGAATTGTGGTATAACCGCGAAGGAATGAATTCTGAGAGTCGAAAGCGTTTAACTAATTTGCGGTACACACAACGATGGACTTATCGAATATGCATAAGGCAGCCAGCCTCGTTCACAACCACACATTCCCCCGTACACATCATTCCAACACACACTCAGCTTACAGAGGAAAATTACAGTAAACGCAGATAAAAACCGAATACAGTAAAACCTTACAACATTTTGAGTGTGCCCAAATACTGGATTATATTCACAAATCTAAATTATCTCCAATACAGGAGTTTTTTTTTGACATCTCATCAAAGATGAAGAAGAATTTGGAAGTCTGGACATTTATTGGTCGTCAGCCCCGTAAATGCCCAGACTTCCATATTCTTCTTCATATTTGATGAGATGTCAAAAAAAAACAACAATACTAATAATGGTACTGTTTACTTCAGCCTTGCATTCCTTCCTTATATCACCATTCGAGCAACTATCATAGATCGTTTGGCCGAACATCCATCTGATGGATCGCATTTCGACTGCATTACAATTGACACACTTCATGGTAATGTAGGTACATAGAACTGTAAGATCAAAAACACAAAAACACATCAAACAAAACCTAACATATTTCTTATATGTATACAGAAAAAGTAAACATCACGCCGCTTTTTCGCAGGGGTAGGCAGAGAGAATAGAACGCCACACCACTCTGTCTTTGCAAACATTCTTCGTCTCTTCCATGTTCATGCATCTCCTCATACATACCCGCCGATTGATACGACTCCTTACCTGACCACTTTCAAGTATTTGGCATACCTGATCGTGCCATGTTTTTCTCGGTCTTCCTATGCTCTTTTTTCCATTTACATTCGCCTCATAAATTTGTACCGTTCTTTCCTCACTCATTCGTTCTACATGTCCAAACCATCTCAACACACCTTTCTTTATTTTATCGATAATGCTTATCTCAGCTTTGCATTCCTTCCTAATTTCACTATTCGCACATCTATCATACATCGTTTTGTCGCACATTCTTCTGAGAGATCGCATTTCGACTGCATTCAGTCTACTTTCATCCTACTTTTGCCAACTCCATGTTTCACTTCCATACATTAGAGTTGGAACCAGGATTCCGTTGTGCACTGCCAGTTTAGCTTCCGCTGATTCAGTTTAGATTCCGCGGTTTTTATTTGCTATAACTGATTTCAGTGCACCATTCACTTTGTTCCCAGCATTCATATCACCTTATATCACCATTCGAGCATCTATCATACATCGTTTGGCCGAACATCCGTCTGATGGATCGCATTTCGACTGCATTACAAGTGACACACTTCATGGTAATGTAGGTACATAGAACTGTTAGATCGAAAACACAAAAACACATCAAACAAAACCTAACATATTTCTTATATGTATACAGAAAAAACTAAGTAAGCATCACGCCGCTTTTCCGCAGGGGTAGGAAGAGAGAATAGAACGCCAAACCATCCGACTTTGTGAACAATTTTCGCCTCTTCCACATTCATGCATCTCCTCATACATACCCGCCGATTACTATGACTCCTAACCTGACCACTTTCAAGTATTTGGCATACCTGATCGTGCCATGTTTTTCTCGGTCTTGCTATGCTCTTTTTTCCACTTACATTCGCCTCATAAATTTGTTTTACCGTTCTTTCCTCACTCATTCGTTCTACATGTACAAACCATCTGACCTGACCATTTATCATACATTTGCCATTGGCGACCTTTTCCACGGAAAATTTTGCCCATATCGACTACCGTTTTCGCCTTGTGGTATTTTTTCTCAAATCTCGACTTACGTTTGACCTTTTTACGTTACAAAGTCGGCAGCTCATGTTATTATGTTCTTAATAGCCAGCAGTCGAGTATTATAATAAACGGTCGTAACGATTTTCCATTCACAAAATGCACTATCCCCTTGACACACTAATCGAAAACCACGTCCGTTAGGATACTCGGCCAAAATTATATTATAAAGGCGCCAGCTCCTATGACCGACGTATTATTTATTTATTGCACACGTTTACGCGTTTCAAACCCCTGACATTTGATGAAATCGACAGTTGACATGGAATGGATGGGATTGTGGAGGATATTAAAGGACTACATAAAGGATACAGGCTGGGAGAGAAAACCATCGATGTTGTCTGCTATGCGGATGATGCCGTTGTATTCGCTGAGACTGAAGGGGACCTGCAACTACTCTTGGAAACATTACACCTTGCTAGTCTAAAATTCAATATGGCTATATCCGCTACAAAGACCAAGAGCATAGTGTTCTCTCGCACCCCAGTGGGATGTAGCGTGACTGTGGATGGCGTCTTGGTAGAGCAGGTGAAAAAGTTTAAATACCTGGGTGTGGACCTGTGTGCTAAGACGGATCTGCGATGCGAAGTGATGGGGCAAGTGAACAAAGCTGCAGCCATCTCAGGATACCTGAAAAATGCTATATGGAAAAACCCTGAGATGAAGATCGGCAGCAAGATCAAGATATGCAAAACTTGTGTCCGACCCATCATGACGTATGGAATCGAAAGTAGACACCGCTGCCACAAAAAACAGTATCAGAAATGAAGACTCTGAGAAGCATAACAGGCAAGAGTCTTCGAGATAGATTGAGGAATGCCAAGATCAGGGAAATATGCGAGATCGAAGATGTCGTTAGGTGGGGAAGGCAACGAAGAAGACAATGGTATGCGCATGTGAGGAGAATGGAACCATCCAGACTCCCCCACATCGCACTGTACGGCCAACCCCATGGTAGACAACTCCCGGGCAGACCACCAAAGAGATGGGCCGATAGCTGGGAATCGACGTCACAGGAGGCTAATCCCTCTTAAAAACAGGCCGCAAGGCCTATAATAAGAAGAAGAAGAAGATCACAGTTGACAGTTGATGTTAAATTTGGTTTTAAAACAGGCAATTGTTTTTTTTTTCAAAACATATTACAAACATAAGTCGTATACCATATACCTACATATAAAATTCCCGATGAGTTATTTGTATTTCTCATTTTGGGACATGGTATTAAGGTTAACAAGACTGGTACACAAATAATAAAGTAAAAATAAAGATTTTTTTTAATAACCAAAACTAATAAATGACAAAATATAAAAACAATAAACAGGTATAGTAAATAAGCATATTTAAAATAAATAAATGAGAAAAACATAAGGTAAGAAGCATACAGACTTTCGAAAAAACGTTATTTTCGTATGTTGGCAATGAATGACGTCAAAGAAACGATGGAGTTATTTTAATGTTGGTGTCATTGCTATATTATTGGTGGTTCTATTTGTTGATGTCTATGGTCCACCCTCCCACTCCCCCCCCCCCCTCATATTTGTATAACACAAATGGTAGTGTAGTGGTAAACAAACAATCCACACTACTACTGTTACAGCTCTATAAACCATAGGCAATAAACCATATGACGTCATAAAACGTTCGATGATGGAAAAATTCGATGACGTATGCGAACGCACGTTTTTCGTTTTATTCAAATATCTAAAGTCCTTCATATCTCCCTTAGTTCTTTACAGATTTCAATAAGATAGTCTTGTGATTTTTCATATTTATTTATAAGCCGATAATCACAAATCGTGATATTTATCCATTCTGGATTATATTCACATGCTTGAGAAGCGCTTGAAAACATCATTTTCAATTTTATTTTAGTTATATTTACTTGCTTTTTAATTTTATTTGGGTCGGTAAATGGACACCCTACCTTAATTCGGCTATTATCTAAAAACTAATTCCGCCGGAGCACGTATCAATTTCGGGGGAAAAAATCCTAATCGAAGCCCGTAACTTTGTAGGGTAGGACAATTATTTCCTGCGCGCCGTGTAGGTAGGCGGACTGTTTTTAAATGGCCACACCGCGATTACTGTAATTGTACGTTTCGGAGGGCCAATTTCCTCCTCTCCGGGACGGCCGAGTGTGACGTTACCGAAATTACAGGCGGGACACGTGCCTGCCACATGTGACGTCACACGTGGCCTGTCACGAGCTTTGCCGAATTACGTGGCTACCTGGTTTTTCATCCGTGGTATTACCAGTGTTTTTTTTATAGTCGGGTGGTATCATTTTACTTTGAATTCGAAACTTGAAATTAAATTTTGACGCAAAAAGAGGCAGGTCTTCTGGTCACAACGGTAGCCCTTTGGGTCAACAAAGTTTGATTCATCGATCCAATAAAATTAACATAAATCTATAAAAAAATTAAGAATCTATCTAGTATGTGCTTTAATTGCCTCTCAACGTATTAATAGTAATATTTTTTTTATTTTTTATTTTATTTAGAAATTTTTTAATCAAAGATACATTGTATGGCAAAATAATCAACATAGTTACATATACATAGTTTTTTTTACGTGCTACCTCACTAAGAGAGCAGATTGCTCGTGTTTAGAGAGGGAGTTCGCTTACAGGGTTTGTACATATAAATAAGAAGTAAAAATAAACTTACAGGGTTTGTACATATAAATAAGAAGTAAAAATAAACTTACAGGGTTTGTACATATAAATAAGAAGTAAAAATAAACTTACAGGGTTTGTACATATAAATAAGAAGTAAAAATAAACTTACAGGGTTTGTACATATAAATAAGAAGTAAAAATAAACTTACAGGGTTTGTACATATAAATAAGAAGTAAAAATAAACTTACAGGGTTTGTACATATAAATAAGAAGTAAAAATAAACTTACAGGGTTTGTACATATAAATAAGAAGTAAAAATAAACTTACAGGGTTTGTACATATAAATAAGAAGTAAAAATAAACTTACAGGGTTAGTACATATAAATAAGAAGTAAAAATAATAAATAATAAATGGTAATCAAACGGGAGTTTGCCTTATATGTTTTTGTAAATCATTTTTGAAAGATTTTAAATTGATTATATTTTTTATTCTTTATTATTTTATTTTTTATTTTTCTTATTTTTGAACTTGAAAATGAAGCATTTCTGAAAATATGATAAAATAAAACATCAAATCTCAACACGATATTATGAAATCAACAAGAAAAAATCCATCGAAATAAAACATTAAAGAAATGTACAATATCTTATTTTTTCAATATAAAAACGGTGTTTGAAGGAAAAAAGACAACTACGTCAAATGCAGGGTTTACAGAAAATTAAGGTGCGATTTAGCTTATGTTGGGCCTTAAGGCAGTTTAAAAAAAAATCGCAAATTATATGCATATAATTGCATATAAAATATAGATATTATATGTATTAAATGCAATTATATGCATCCTGATAGACGGTCAATTGCACAATCGGCGTCGGGGGTTCGATTCCCACTGATTACAATATTCAATAAATATTTATTATCGATTGGTCTGGGTGTTTGTGATGCATTTTCACATATCGCTCACTCCTTTCAAGAACGTCATAAAACAAAAATCGTAAGTTTTCAGTTGTGAATGTTTTCGGAATGATCAGAAAATGTACTTTATCCCAGCAAAACAGGCATTTTTTAAACTTAATATTTACCCGCTACAGGGCAGAAAATGTTGTTTTTGCATTTTGCAGAAAAGGTTTTGTTAAATTATTTTTTTAAATATACTAAATATTTTTCAAACGGAAAAAAAACCTTCAGGTTTTACCTAGAAGATCTGTTGCATAGTAGAAAGTTCAAGAAGTGGCTTGATATTTATTTTTAATACATTGTGTTATATTTTTAAACATTAAAAACGTTCTCCTGAAAAAGAATTTTTTTGATTTGTGACGTTCTTGAAAGGAGTGAGCGATATAAACATTGTTCTTACACGAACCAAAAAGGATGTCTAAGCATTCCAGTGCTTGTGACCTGGCATTTGGCGTGTTCAAGCACATTACGTACTTCATACATTTATATAACACTCACCATTCTGCTAATTATTGTAAAACCATATTGCATAACGTTTTGAAAGATTTATATATGCACTATTCTTGGATTCATTTGTAAATCTATAACATTTACACACTTAAAGTATCATATATCGCTCACTCCTTTCAACAAAGTCATAAATCAAAAATCGTAAATTTTCAGTTGTGCATGTTTTCGAAATGCCCAGAAAATATACTATATCCCAGCAAAAGCGGCACATTTTAAACTTAATGTTTACCCGCTACAGGGCAGAAAGTGCCGTTTTTGCATTTTGAAGAAAAGGTATTGTTTTTTTTAACATTAAATAAAGTATTGTTTTTGCATTTTGAAGAAAAGGTTTTTTTTTAACATTAAATATCTTTCAAATTTAGAAAATATATTCAGGTTTTACTTAAAAAGATCTGATGCACCATAAAAAATAATAAGTGGCTTGATATTTATTTTTAAAACATTGTATTATATTTTAAAAATTTAAAAACGATCTGCAGAAAAATCTAGTTTTTTTTATATAATATGACGTTGTTGAAAGGAGTGAGCTGTATGTGCACTATTGTTGGATTTCTTCGCACACACTTTAAATATCACACATGGTTTATTCTTTTGTGTTGAATTTCAAGGATTTCCTTAAATTGAATTACCTCTTAAACTACCGGGAAACACATAAATGTAGCGTTTAGTCCAACCTTTCTAAAATTACATTTAAAAACACTTCCTCCAAGACGGAACCAAAAACGGAGGGTCCAAAATTAAATTCAAACCGTGGCCTGAGGATGTTGCCACATCGGGGGTAATTTCCTATTAAATTATTGGGATTTTGGTTAAAAAAGAAATAAAATTAATCCAGAAGGGTCTTCAAAGCATGTCGATGCAATATTTATGACTTCCTGTAGGAAAATTTTAAATGAACTTATGAAATTTTATCAAAATGTTTTTTTTTCTTCGTATCTGTTGTATGTTTGAACGATTAAACATATGTCACGCTTATGAGGCTATATATCGCTCATTTTTCGCAATAATGGCGTGATTACACTTTTAAAAATATTACAGGAGATGCCATTCAGACGCTGTAGCAACAGGAATGGCGCTATTTTACTCAATTCTACAATGACATATGCGCCATCTCGCAGCATTTCACCACAATATCAATTCTGTCCATGTTTCTCCCTATGTAAATAGTCTTTCTGCACATTTCGACACATTTTTTTTTTAAATATGTAAATACGTCATATTTTTTGACATCTCATCAAAGATGAAGAAGAATATGGAAGTCTGGGCATTTACGGGGCTGACGACCGTCATAGGCTGGTTTAAGTGATCACTTTACACACGTGTAACATTCACCAATTCTACCCATTATTGACAACCACACTACTCAAATTCTTGAAAGTTCTATATATATGAACCAATTTAGAAACCTTGTTCATGAATCACTAGAACTTCACTAGAGACATCTATTAGTGAGATGTAAAGAAGCTTTTTATTAAGCAGATATATATATTACTATGTGAGATCCGAATCCTGGATTATAATCACACACATGAGAAACGCCAGAAAATACCATTTTCATTTTTATTATTAAGCTTATAATTTTAGAAGTAATTAAGCTTTTAATAAAAATCTCACCAATAGATGTCTCTAGTGATGTTCTAGTGATTCATGAACAAAGTTTCTAAATTGGTTCATATATAAAGAACTTCCAAGAATTTGAGTAGTGTGGTTGTCAATAATGGGTAGAATTGGTGAATGTTACACGTGTGTAAAGTGATCACTTAAACCAGCCTATGACGGTCGTAAGCCCCGTAAATGCCCAGACTTCCATATTCTCTTCATCTTTGATGAGATGTCAAAAAATAATATGAAAATAACTCCTGTAATTGGAGATAATCCAGATTTTGTGAACAAGTATTTGGACACACTCAAAATGTTGTATGTAAATACGTCATATTTGCACCAAATCAGCGATGTGTTCATTTTCTTATCCTTATTTCCTGATATTAATGCCTTACTCGCAATAATTGAATTCATTAAGCGTCCGGTTGCGCTGATAGCCGGCCGACACTTCACACCCGATTTTTTTTTAATACACATTTATTGGATTTTTGGTTTTTGGTTTTTTAGAATACATGTTGAAAAATATTATTTTTTTTATTTTTAACTCCTTACCTTTCTTTACAACATTTTGAGTGTGTCCAAATACTTGTTCACAAATCTGGATTATCTCCAATTACAGGAGTTATTTTTCATATTTATAATATAAGAGTTTCTGCTTTATAAAAAGCTTCTTTTCATCTCACCAATAGATGTCTCTAGTGAAGTTCTAGTGATTCAAGAACAATGATTCGAAATTGGTTAATATTTATAGAACTTCCACGAATTTGAGTAGTGTGGTTGTCAATAATGGGTAGAATTAGTGAATGTTACAAGTGTATAAAGTGATCACTGAAACCAGCCTATGACGGTTGTCAGCCTTGTAAATGCCCAGACTTCCATATTCTTCTTAATCTATGTATGTAGATATAGCAACAACAAAAAAGTACAGATTTGAAGATTTTTTTGTATAGATGGTTCCGAATGGAAATCAATGGTTTCTATACCGTGCCTGGGAATGCGTCTGGACCTTTCTAGGTATATAGCCCCACATTACTCCAGTACTCGCGCAAGGCGAGTACACCGGCGATGACGCGCCGCCGCTGGTAGTCTGGCATTAAGTGTAATTTGGTGCTGGAAATACCCTACCGGGCTCCGAGTAAGGACCATGTAACGTCTGGACGTAATCGATAACGATTACCCGTCTATAATAATATTTTGATCCCACTGACTGACGTGTTTTTTCGGCCTTTTTTCGTGCACCTTTCTAAAAAAATATATCGGCGTCTTTGGACTTATGCCGCTGTTGCCGTAAATTGCGTGACAATCTAAACAATTATATGTATATATATATATATATATATATATATATATATATATATATATATATATATATATATATATATATATATATATATATATATATATATATATATATATATTGATATGATCGAAATGCGTTCTGTCAGACGAATGTGCGGCAAAACGATTGATAGATGTTCGGATGGTGATATATGGAGAGAATGCCAGGCTGAGATGAGCATTGTAAGAAAGGTGAGTTGAGATGGTTTCGGCACGTAAATCAAATGAGTGAAGAAAGAACAGTGCAACAAATTTATGGGGCGAATATGGTTGGTAATAGAACCAGAAGAAGACCGAGGAAAATTTGGCATAAATCAAGTATTTCGAATACCTGAAAGTGTCAGGTCAAGAGTCGTAATAATCGGCGGGTATGTTTGTTAGTCGTCTAGATCCGAATCCGACCCGACTTTGTCCATTACACAGGCGCCTCCACAGCCCCGACCAGCACAACAAACATACACAGAACAGTGCTAAGGCATTTGCAGAAAATATTCAGTCATAGCATTTTCCCATTCAACTATGATATTCTAAATATGGGCCGAGTGCAGTATCCCCGCAGAGAGCTTTAAAAAGCCTAGAAAATAGAAGCCTGTGCTTCGTATACAAGATTGTCCGTCGCCTCGAAGTCGCGACCCTGCAGCCAGGGATTAAGCCTGAACCGGCCGTTAAACCTTGTGAATTGCGGGGGGTAACCGGCCGATGGCGATGACTAGACAGTGAACGACGCGCCTACTAAGTGGCCGTCCATACCTCACCGTTTACAAAATGATTATAATTTCCTGATCACAGGATAGTCATAATAATATAATGACTATACCCTGACTTTGGGGTCATTTTCAAAAGTGATCACTGGGTGACTACAAAATGACTACACTCTTCTTTAGTTAAAAATAAAAAAATTTAGGGTAAAATGAGTAGCGTAAAGTCGGGCTACTTTGAGCCAAATGGGACCTACTTTGTACCAGGCACAATTTTGTGTTTGAAATAAAAAAATCTATTTTTGATGTATGTACTTTCTAAAAAGGTTTATTTTGCCGGCTCAAATATATTCATGCGTAAGTAAGTAATTACGATTTTTTTTAATAAAATTATAAGCTGCGTAAAATTGAAAATCATGTTTCCCAGTTTAAAAAAATTATCTGGGATTTGGATCTTGTATACATACGAATAAAAGGGTCTCTGCTGAATAAAAGCTTTCCCAATACAACCATTGATGCCTGAAGTGAACTCATTTGTACCGTATCATGAGATTATTAATGTGAGAATGTAGATAGGAGTACCAAAAATTTGAGTAGTGTGGTTGTTAATCATGGGTAAAATGGTGGATGTTGCACGTGTATTAAGTGATCATGTAACCAGCCTATGATGGGTCAAAAGCCCTGTAAATACTAAGACTTCCATATTCTTCTTCATCTTTGTTAAGATGTCTAAAATATAGGAATAGTGAAAAATATTGATGTAAATATCAGGTAGAATAAGGAACACCTGGATAAGAGAAATATGCGAGATCAAAGATGTCGTTAGGTGGGGAAGGCAACGAAGAAGATGATATGCGCATGTGAGGAGAGTGGAACCATCCAGACTCCCCCACATTGCATTGCACAACCAATTAAAAGGTAGAAGACTCCTAGTTAGAGCACCAAAGAGATGGATCGACAACTGGGAGTGGACATAGCAGGAGGCTAATCCCTATTAATACAGGCCACAAGGCCTACACCAAGAAGTCGAAGAAATGTACGTTTTACTGTTTTCTTACATAATCTACGATTATCGACGTACGGCTAGAAGTGTCGAACTTTTCCATCAGCATTGTCAATCAACCCATTGTCATCTCAAAGTGCAATTACAGAAGCTCTTTAAAGAACCCATCCTCTGAAAAAAAATCGTCAATTCACTCTGAAAAGGTAATCTCACACACGATCGGTTTTTCACGCTTTTTATTACTTTGATTTTTTTATTGCGAGACCCCTTACATAGTCACTTTAAATAAATACAATTACATGTTTTGGACATTTACTTTTGGCCTAGAAAAAACTGTCAAAAGAAAGTCAAGCGAAACTATTTACAACATTTTGAGTGTGTCCAAATACTTGTTCACAAAATCTGGATTATCTCCAATTACAGGAGTTATTTTCATATTATTTTTGAGATCTCATCAAAGACGAAGAAGAATATGGAAGTCGAAAAGGAATACGTTACACGTGTGTAAAGTTATCACCTTAACCAGCCAATGACGGTCTTCAGCCCCGTAAATGCCCAGACTTCCATATTCTTCTTCATCTTTGATGAGATGTCAAAAAATTATATGAAACTACCCATAGTGATGGGTATAGGAATAATAATAATAAAACCCTTATCCGCACCCCAATGGTGCATAGGGCACTACGTCATATAAACGCAGTGTTATCTTGATCGTTTACACATGAAGGAAAGGTGATCAGCCCTCCGCTTAAAGTACCAGTCCAGGGTAATATTGAATGAATATTACAGTGAAAAAATCACTTATATTTATTCTTACCCCCCCTGGGAATCGAACCCGGGTCCTCCAGAACGGTAGCCGAGCGTGTTGACCATTACACTACGGAGGCGGACATTTTATTAAAATTGATATGATTTGATTTTTTTTTAAATTGATATTATATTTTGACATCTCAACATAGATGAAGAAGAACATGAAAGTTTGGGTATTTGCAAAACGTCATAGGCTGATTTCAGTTATCACTTATACAGTATACACATGTATTATTTACCAATTCTACCCATGATTGACAACCACACTACTGAAATTTTCTAAACTTCTTGATATGTTGATCAAACTCGTGACACAGTTTGTGTGAGTTCACAACAGCCATCTTTGTTTAAATAAGGAAAGCTTTTATTAAGCAGAGACTCTTTCCATTTGTATGAGTACGAATCCTAGATTACATTCACATACTTGGTACCCGCTTAAAAATATGATTTTCAATTTACTTGGAGACTATTTTTTGGCATCTCAACATAGATGAATGAGAATATAGAAGTCTGGGCATGTACAGTGCTTGTCAAACGTAAGTCTTAGGCAAAAGTGATTACGTAATTGCTTTTCTCACGTGTAACTTTCACCAATTCTACCCATGATTGACAACCACACTACTCAAATTCTTGAATCTTCAAGATATATTGATCAAACTCGTACAATTGATGCCCATGCAATTGAAATAGAATTGAGGTAGTATTGGAGAATTTTACACATATCGCTCACTCCTTTCAAGAACGTCATAAACCAAAAATCGCCAATTTAGAGTTGTGCATGTTTTCGGAATGCCCAGAAAATGTACTATATCCCAGCAAAAGCGGCATATTTTTAACTTAATATTTACCCGCTACAGGGCAGAAAGTGTCATTTTTGCATTTTGAAGAAAAGGTATTGTTTAATTATTTTTTTAAATGTACTAAATATTTTTCAAATGCAGAAAAAACCTTCAGGTTTTACTTAAAAAGATCTGTTGCACAGTAAAAAGTTCAATAAGTGGCTTGATATTTATTTTTAATACATTGTATTATATTTTTCAACTTTAAAAACGTTCTCCTGGAAAATCAAGTTTTTTGATTTATGACGTTCTTGAAAGGAGTGAGCGATTTGTAAAGTTATTAAACTAGCCTATGACGGTCGAAAACCCTGTAAATGCCGAGAATTCTATGTTATTCTCCATCTGTGTTAAGATGTCAGAAAAATGTTAAAATAACTCCTAATTGGAGATAATCCAGATTTGTGAGCAAGTACACACTCAAAATGTTGCAAAGAAATTGCCTCCAAAAATTTAAGAGCACAGCATTTGAAATCTCTCATCACCCTGTCTTTCTCGGGCATAAATCGATGGCCGATCGATTCGGTAAATTGTCAGCGATTATGTTTCGATTAAATAATCGGTTCCCTTTCACAGAGCACACACACAAGCCGGTGGACCGGTCGTTAATAGTTATTACCGATGTTTTCAAGTAATACTCGGCGATTAGGGTCCCAATGTGGTTTTAGGGAACCGAGCGATGGGTCTAATATGCCATAATGCACGACGCTTAGCGAGATTTTTTTCGAAAGGGATGTTTCTCAAATCGTTCCATGGGAACCTCAAATTGTTTTGTTTCCGGCGTTTGCGATTTTTTATCTGTAAATTGAACCATTTAAAAAATTGGTAATCGATTGCACACATCAATCTAGAGAAGAAAAAAACTGTAATCTTCTAAGAGACCAATATTCGTAAGAACTCATTTGATGATTTGAATAAAAAAATGGAAACACTTGTTTAAGACCACTTTTGAGTCTATAAATGTATCCACAAAAAAAATTACTCATATATTTTGTAAGACCAAAATTCGGTAGAACTTATTTGATGATTTCAATATAAAAATAAAATACTTGTATGATTAAGTCTTTAAATATAAACGCGAATAGCAATCAGCGAGTGAATGGTGCACTAAAATCAGTTTTAGCAAATAAAAATCTATCAGCGGAAGCTAAACTGGCAGTATACAAATGAAGTTCTGGTTCCAACCCTTATGTATGGAAGCGAAGCACGGAGTTGGCAAAAGAAGAATGAAAGCAGACTGAATGCAGTCAAAATGCGATCCCTCAGACGAATGTGTGGCAAAACGATGTTTGATAGATGCTCGAATGATGAAATAAGGAAAGAATGTAAGGCTGAGATAAGCATTATCGATAAAATTAAGAAAGGTGTGTTGAGATTTATGAGGCGAATGTAGTTGGAAAAAGAAGCAGAGGACGACCGAGGAAAACTTGGCACAATCAGGTATGTCCTTTATTAGGTATGTCCTTTATTAATTCCTCTCCTTTCCTTCTCCTTTCCTGCTTAATCTATTTTTTTTTTTGTTTTTCGTTATCTCTGAATGTTTTTTAATAGTTTTATAACATAATTGTGGAATTGTTTAATTGACTTTTTTTTTAACGTAACTATTTTTTGTCAATGTAATGTAATGTTTATTAATGTTAATGTAACTATTGTTTTATATCATTTTTTTATATGTAAGCTGTACAATTCCCGAATAAATAAAATAAATAAAATAAATAAATAAATAAATAAATAAAATGTCAAATACTTGAAAGCGGCCGGGTCAGGATTCGTAATAATCGTCGGGTATGTATGAGGAGATGCATGAATGTAGAAGAGGCAAAGAATGTTTGCAAAGACAGAGTGGTGTGGCGTTCTATTCTCTCTGCCTACCCCTGCGGGGAAGGGGCGTGATGGTTAGTTTGTTAGTTAGTTAGTTAGTAATGTCTCTGACGTTATTCTTGTATGAGTGTAATATTACATTAAAAAAAAGTATTTTGATTTATGACGTTCTTGAAAGGAGTGAGCGATATCTGATTACAAAGAGCTGAATAAGGTATCAAACATTTTGACCAATATCACTGTCTGTTTTTGGTTAGTTGGAAGATATTTTTTCATAGCAATAAGACCGTCAATGTGCATACCGTAGAACGGGGCTACTTAAACATTGATATGTTACTTAAGCCCAGTACAAAAAAAAACTGTATTTGGTCTACAATAATGAACGCATCGACATGATTCATTGTTTCCCTGACAGGTGACACTTATTGTCACGATACTTCGATCGATACCACGATCTAATTTTTTTTTTGTACTGGGCTCAAGCAACACATCAAAGTTCGAGTAGCCCCGTTCCACGGTACATATTTATTTTCTGTACATGTAGTTTAAACATAAATAAATAAAATATCCTGGTTCCAACTCTAATGTATGGAAGTGGAACATAGAGTTGGCTAAAGAAGGGTGAAAGTAAACCGAATGCAGTCGAAATGCGATCTCTCAGAAGAATGTGCGACAAAACCATGTATGATATATGTGCGAAAAGTGAAATAAGGAAGGAATGCAAAGCTGAGATAAGCATTATCGATAAAATTAAGAATGGTGTGTTGAGATGGTTTGGACATGTAGAACGAATGAGTGAGGAAAGAACGGTAAAACAAATTTATTAGGCGAATGTAAGTGGCGAAAAGAGCAGAGGAAGACCGAGAAAAGCATGTCACGATCAGGTATGCTAAATACTTGAAAGTGGTCAGGTTAGGAGTCGTAACAATCGGCGGGTATGTATGAGGAGATGCATGAACATGGAAGGGGCGAAGAATGTTTGCAAAGACAGAGTGGTGTGGCGTTCTATTCTCTCTGCCTACCCCTGCGGAGAAGCGGCGTGATGATTAGTTAGTTAGTTAGTTGGTTAAATAAAATAGAAAATGGCATAGGAGAAAGGGTGGATCCCCATAGCATCTTGACATATCCCGCCTTCCATCATGGAGTGATCGTAAATTAGACGTTTATAATTTCCTGTTAATTAAGGGGCCTTCGTTCTCCAAGGAGGGGGTTGGTTCCCATGCCCACTACACACTGGGCGGGGCGAAGACGACAATAACTCATCCGGCCCTGTATGGTAGTCGAATCTCGAACCTCTTGGATACAGTATGCCATCTGTGGGGTTCGCAACCAACTAAAATACATCGTCCGCATTAAATAATACAACAATACACCGAAAATTAAGTAAAACGGTTTTTATTATTAAAAATAACTTTTTTTAAACCCTTATCCGCACCCAATGCATAGGGCACTGCGTCATATAAGCGCAGTGTTATCTTGATCGTTTACACATGATGGAAAGGTGATCAGCCCTCCGCTTCAGGTACCAGTCCAGGGTAGTATTGAATAAATATTACAGTGAAAAAATCACTTATATTTATTTTACCCCTCTTGGGAATCGAATCATTGTTATTCAACTGTTCGTATAAATATATATATATATATATATATATATATATATATATATATATATATATATATATATATATATATATATATATATATATATATATATATATATATATATATATATATATATATATATATATATATATATATATATATATATATATATATATATATATATATAAATAAAATACCTAAGAACAGATTTTATTAAATACATGTAGTGCCGACCATCACAATTGTGACAGTTGGTAAGGCAGATCGCGCAAATCTACCACCGGACGTTGCGCATGCGTCGCACTGGGAAAAACAAGAGACATCAGATAAAAAAATATTGTGTTTTGTGAACGTGTCATATTATATGTGAATTATAAAAGATTATTATAGAATAAACTTTTACTGTCGTTTCTTTAATTACAAAGCAACACATTGTTTATTTTAGTATTTCAATCCCACTAATCTAATTTAAATTCGGTTATCGTATACAAATAAAAGAGTTTCTGCTCAATGAAAAAACTTCTTCATCTCACCAATAGATGTCTCTAGTTAAAATTCTTGTGATTCGAGTATAATGTTTCGAAATTGGATTAAAGTACAATGTGAATGTTACACGTGTGTAAAGTGATCACTTAAACCAGCCTATGACGGTCGTCAGCCCCGTAAATGCCCAGACTTCCATATTCTTTGATGAGATGTCAAAAAAAAATACCTATCCACTTTAATTTCAGTTTTACTTGGCAAACACCACTCTTGAGAAAACAGTGGTATTAACCAAGTAAAACTGGGATTAAAAACTGCAGAACGACTGGACCTTCTTTGTGTCCTGTGTTGAGTAATATCTATCGATGTTTAATTTAACTTTTACTTGGCAAACACCACTATTGAGAAAACAGTGGTATTAACCAAGTAAAACTCGAATTAAAGACTGGATTTCCTTCTCCCATGTTGAGGATGCCTTCCTTGCATACGGGCTTCACATTATCGGGCCGATCAGGCGGGTACGCCCACCGCCGGGAAGGCTTCCAAGCAACCTGCCGTCCGCTGCTGCCCTGGTACTGCGCTCAGACCTGCCCGTGTTGCAGTAGTCTGTAATTACGGAGGAGGTTCTCATACGTGTATAATCCCGGAACGTTTTTTCTGCGTGAACACAATAGAGAACTTCGGACGTCTGATCCTATGTTAATTTATCATTAGTCGTTGCTTTTTTATGTGTGTTTTTTCGTGCTTCGAGCCGGTTTTGATTTTGGTCTAACTTCGAGATGAGAGCGTTTTTGGCTAGGATTTTCACTCATTCTGGCAGCACTGAGATTTAGACCGACGCATACTCATACGACATTCCGACACATGGTGCATAAGGCATTTATAGCCTAATATACGATAAATCACCACCTAATTTTCTTTTAACCCAAGTTAGTTTGACATAATTTTTTGTTGTTGCTTAAAACACCGTTTTTGTATTAAAAAGCATAATTATTCTTCGAAAAAAATTCAGGGTTTTGAAAAGAAAAGAGTTAGGAAAAATAAAAATCTTGCTGCGGAAGCTAAATTAGCAGTACACAACGGAGTCCTGTTCCAACCCTAAAATGTTGTAAGTGATGTCCAACCCTAAAATGTGTAAGTGAAGAATGGAATTGGCAGAAGAAGGATGAAAGTAGACCAAATGCAGTCGAATGCGATCTCTCAGACGAATGTGCGTAAAAACAATGTTTAATTGTTCGAATGGTGATATAAGGAAAGAATACAAGACTGAGATAAGCATTATCGATAAAATTAAGAACGGTGTGTTGACATGGTTTGAGCATATGAATCGAATGAGTGAAGAAAGAAAAGTGAAATAAATTTATGAGGCGAATGTAGTTGGTAATAGAAACAGAGGAGGCTACCACTACCACATAAGAAAATGTTTTTTTATATTTATATATATATATGTATATAAATATATATATTTATATATATATATATATATATATATATATATATATATATATATATATATATATATATATATATATATATATATATATATATATATATATATATATATATATATATATATATATATATATATATATATATATATATATATATATATATATATATATATATATATATATATATATATATATATATATATATATATATTTTATATATATATATATATATATATATATATATATATATATATATATATATATATATATATATATATATATATATATATATTTATATATATATTGTCCGCCTCCGTAGTGTAATGGTCAGCGTGTTTAGCTACCGTGCTGGAGGTCCCGGGTTCGATTCCCAGGGGGGGAGGTGAAAATAAATATTAGTGATTTAACACTGTTTAACACTATTTAACACTAACAATATTTATTTAATATTAGCCTGGACTGTTTCCTAAAGCGCAAGAGTGATCACCTTGCCTTCATGTAAGTAATGATCAAGATAACACTGCGTCAATTTGATGCAGTGCCCTATGCACCATAAGGTGCGGATAAGGGATAACCTTTAAAAATAAAAAATAAAAAATTAAGTATATATATATATATATATATATATATATATATATATATATATATATATATATATATATATATATATATATATATATATATATTATATATATATATATATATATATATATATATATATATATATATATATATATATATATAATATATATATATATATATATATATATATATATATATATATATATATATAAATATATATATATATATATATATATATATATATATATATATATATATATATATATATATATATATATATATATATATATATATATATAAATATACAATATCTTAGAGTATTTTTGTTCCTTGGTTTTTCTTTGCTTCTATTACCAAGCACATTCGCCTCATACATTTTCAACTTCAAATATTCAACTTTACAATAATACAAACACTCGTATAAAAAAAACGAATACAAATTAAAACTCGGTTTTGATGAGACCATTTAATTCATCTTTATTATTGAGCCTGATCAAATAAAACGCCTTTGATTACACTCCGCGATTTAATTACGATAATTGTACACAAAAGCACGTATAATTTTCACCTTAATAACCAACTAATGACGTGTTACCACAAGACGGTCAGCAGAATCGGCTCTAAATTACAGTATTCATGGCAAAATATCTTCGGGGCTTTTTACACCACCGCAGCGCAGCGTCGGCCAGGCCTGGCTACCGGTCCTTTTAGGGTTGGGCTGGGTGTAACTAGCCCACGGCGCGGGCGGGTTCCTACTAGGAATTTCTTAACCCCAAAAGCGTCGAGATTTTTCTGCGAAAATATTCTTAGCAAAAAAATTTACTGTCATGGAATTTATTTTAGCTTTATATTATCATGAATGTAATTCTTCAAACCCTTCTTCAAACCCAATTCTTCAAACCCACCCCAGTGGTGCATAGGGCACTGCTTATAAACGCAGTGTTATTTTGATCGTTACCACATGAAGGAAAGGTGATCAGCCCTCCGCTTCAGGTATCAGTCCAGGGTGGTATTGAATAAATATTAGTGTGATAAAAATCACTTATATTTATTTGACCCCCCCCTGGGAATCGAACGCGGGACCTCCAGAATGGTAGCCGAGCGTGCTGACCATTACACTATGGAGGCGGACATATTTATATATTAACACTTTTGTCATCTCATCACAGAGGAATAAGAATATAAAAGTCTAGGTATTAACAAGACCTGTCATAGGCTGATTAAGTGATCAATTTTTACACGTGCAACATATACTTATTTGGTATCTCAACACAATTTAAGAAGAATATGAATGTGTAGGCGGGTAGCTACTACTACTACCAAGTTGGCAACACTGAACTACGGCTACTACCAAGTTGGCAACCCGAGCGGATTCAACAAAAGCGGCCAACCGGAGCGCGGAGACCGAGATTCGCGGTATCGCTTGATTGCTGAAGGACGTATATTTTAGCTTCATATTTGATTCAAAGTTCCATAATCAATTAGACAAATTATAATAGTTAATATCAATAGTAATTAAAGTGTAAGAATTTATATCAATAAACAAACTGTAAGTACACATTCTTTAAATATCCTATTCTGGCTTCCCGTCAATAACCCACACACACAGGGTCTTCCAAAAATGTCTAAATATTTACAAGGATTACGACCTGTTATCGGCTGATGAAGGGATCACTTTACACGTGTAATAGTGAATGTTTGATGTGTGTAAAGTGACAACTTAACCAGCCTACGCCAGGTCGTAAGCCCTGCAAATACCCATATGCTTCTTCATCTATGTTGAGATGTCAAAAATGATCCATGTAAAAATATAAGATTTTTAAACAAGTATGATATTTGGACCCAACGAAGAAGTAGTGAATTTACAATTCTACCCGTGACCGACAACCACACTACTCAAATTTTTGGAACTCCTATATGTATCATTGATCTCATATTACACTGTACATGGGAGTTCACTGGAGCCATCTTTGGTTGGATTGTGAAAGTTTTTATTTAGCAGAGACACTTTTATTTGGATATTTTTAAGACTCGATCATGAACCCAAACTACCATTTTATTCTTCATCTATGTTGTATAAGATGTTAATATATTGTAAATATATAACTCCTCTATAAAAGTGGAGAAACCCACATTTGTGGAAAAAAAATCTCCTTCAAAATGTTGTAAATATTTTATCTTTCTCCGAAGCTTTCAAGAATTTTGTGTAGGGATATTAATAAAATATGTAAGATATATATAATATTCTCGTATATGGTATGCTTTTTTCATACTAGTTACAATAATGATTCTGCTACCTTCATAGAAGATATGTTTTAAACTAAATTACTAAAATGTTGTTCCAAGAACGGCTAATCAAAGTGTTATCCTCCCAGACCTTTTTATAATTATTTAATATATTTTTTAATAATTTATTCAGGATTCGTCTCTTAACGTGAAATTGTATAAGGTCCGCGTTTTTAAGTTTGAGTTCAAATATTAAATATTACAAATAGATCAAATAAATTAGAATATGTATCACTAAACCTCTTTCGATTTTAACCCTCCCTTCCCGGTGTTGTGTACCTAGTATACATTGCTTCTAATAACCATAAATATCTCTAGAAATGTAATAAATACAATGCTAAGATTTTAAATTTCTCCATAACATATTTACGCATTGATGATTTTTTAAAAGAATAATCAGATTTTATCGGGTACATCAGAAACAGGGTAAACAGCGCGTATAAACAGCGCGTGAAAAGTGTGCGGGAAGATAAAAATGAAAAACATATTTTCTGGCGTTTCTCATGTGTGTGATTATAATCCAGGATTCGGACCTCACATACCAATAAAAGAGTTTCTGCTCAATAAAAAGCTTATTTTCATCTCACCAATAGATGTCGCTAGTGAAGTTCTAGTGGTTCAAGAAAAATGTTTCAAAAATTAGTTCATAAATATATATATATATATATATATATATATATATATATATATAGAACTTCCAAGAATTTGAGTAGTGTGGTTGTCAATAATGGGCGGAATTGGTAAATGTTACACGTGTGTAAATTGTCACTTCTTCTTCCATATTCCATACTCTTCCATATTCTTCTTCATCTTTGATGAGATGTCAAAAAATAATAATCTAAATATTGTTGAATTGTTTTCTGATGTAAACATTTTTTGATAATCCGACCCCAACACGTAAGACTGTATAATTTATGACTGAGTAAGGTATTTTAGGTGTAGAACGCTAACGTATTGTTTCCATCCTTTTTTGAGCAGACATTTGAGGTTATATTTATTAGAGGACTGAATTTATTACTACCGATAAAATTTTGCACTTTTTTTTCGTAAATATTGTTTGTGATGCCTTACATAATGACAAAATATTGTCATGTTTGGTCAGTACTTCTATAAGCAGTTGAATCGTGGACCCTTAGGGTGAAGACTGACTGGAGTTCAGTCATTCATTCAGGCAGTCAGTACACCGAGCCGAGCGCTCCATCCATAGCTTCGGATGCTCGCTGATGCTCGCCGCGAGCGATGTTACGACGTAATGTTAAGACGAAATGCTCCGATCAGTCTCCCCTTTTAAGATCAGCACTTTGAACAGGTTAGAGGCATTCGAAATATGGTTACATTGTAGAATGCTACTCATTCCATGGAATGATATCGCTCACTACTTTCAACAACGTCAAAAATCAAAAAACTTGATTTTTCAGGAGAACGTTTTTAAAGTTTAAAAATATAATACAATGTATTAAAAATAAATATCAAGGCATTTATTGAGCTTTTTACTGTGCAACAGATCTTTTTAGGTAAAATCTGAAGGTTTTTTCTCCATTTGAAAAATATTTAGTATATTCAAAAAAATAATTAAACAATACCTTTTCTTTAAAATGAATAACAACACTTTCTGCCCTGTAGCGGGTAAATATTGAGTTAAAATTATGCCGCTTTTGCTGGGATATAGTACATTTCTGAGCATTCCGAAAACATGCACAACTAAAAATGGACGATTTTTGACATATCGCCCACTCCCCAAGAACGTCAAAAATCAAAAAACTTGATTTTTCAGGAGAACGTTTTTAAAGTTTAAAAATATAATACAATGTATTAAAAATAAATATCAAGCCACTTATTGAACTTTTTATTGTGCAACACATCTTTTTAGGTAAAACCTGAAGGTTTTTTCTCCATTTGAAAAATATTAAGTTTATTAAAAAAAATATTTAAACAATACTTTTTCTTCAAAATGCAAAAACAACACTTTCTGCCCTGTAGCGGGTAAATATTAAGTTAAAAATATGCCTCTTTTACTGAGAATTAGTACACTTTTTGGGCATTCCGAAAACATGCACAACTGAAAAATTACGATTTTTTTATTTATGACGTTCTTGAAAGGAGTGAGCGATATAAAAATCGTACTCACTTAAAAAACGTTTAAAAATTTAAAAAAAAAAAAAAATTGTGTAAGTTTATTTATTTGAATCACAAATATAAATAAAAGTTAAAGATTTCTTTAACATCTCAACATAGATGAAGAAGAATATGGAAGTCTGGGCGTTTGCGGAGCTTACAACCGTCATACTCTGGTTTAAGAGATCACTTTACGCACATTCACCAATTCTACCCATGATTGACAACCACACTACTCAAATTCTTGGAACTCCTATATATATGATCCAATTTCGAAATGTTGTTCTTGAATTTCACTAGA
>NW_028282185.1:17500-58722 GCF_059751285.1 Brachycentrus maculatus | reverse complement strand
GTGGTCAGGTCAGTCCGAAAGTTATGAGTGCAAGTATGAGAAGATGCATGGATGTGGAAAAGGCGATAATTGTGTGCAAGGACAGATTGGTGAGGCGTTCTATTCTCTCTACCTGCCAGTGAACAAAAAAACACATTAAAAGACCTAAAAAACCTAAACATATTTGAAAAGCTCTTATTATAAAAGCTTTTATTATATCATTTAGAGGAAAAATATTAACAGCTAAATATTCTAAAAATTAACGATTTTAATTTTATTAAAACAATTCATTAAAATCTAATGATAAGATACTGTTTGTATTTAATTTCAACTTGGAAAGGGCTTATAAAATGAAAAACCACTTTATCCCAAAATTGGCAAAGCCCTTTTACCAGTTTTTACATTATTGAAACGATTTTCAATTTATCACTACCCATTTAACACAATGCCGATGAATGGGATTGGAATCATTGTAGAATTCATATTGTGTAAAACGTGAAAAAATTGGTAGGCACAGTTAAAGTGCCTTCATATCCGGGCCGGTAATTGAGATAGAAAGGAAATAGGAAGTTGCGTGTATCCTCGATCGAGGGAGGAAGTAAAAGGTTCCGCTTTGCGGGACTCAAATCATTAGCACCGCTGAAAGTATTGAAAACCGACCTGAAATGGCTACTCG
Source organism: Brachycentrus maculatus (assembly GCF_059751285.1). NCBI lineage: Eukaryota > Metazoa > Arthropoda > Insecta > Trichoptera > Brachycentridae > Brachycentrus > Brachycentrus maculatus. The sequence continues at coordinate 58,067 of NW_028282185.1, read as the reverse complement.
CGCTGCTTTATAGGTTGCTGTATCACGTAATAGAATGGGAACGTATTTCAAAGTTAGCGACTCTCTATTTTAGTGGGAACGTTGTTAACAGGGCAAGAACCGGAATTTGGAGATGTAACCTTTAAATGTACGTTAACCCGCTCATCCCCAATCAGGGGACTTTATGGCACCATGTGGTTTCTTTTATTTTTGCGAAAAAATGTTTGTACATATTATTGTAAATGTGTTTTTCTGTAATCACAAGTATCTTCTTTGATGGCGTCCATCAAAAGATGTTTTTAGTAAAAAAAAAAATATTTATATTATTTTATTTTATACCTACACACATATGAGTACATTTCACTTCACCTTTAATTTATCTTTTTAATAATCATATTTTCTAAACTTGAAGACAGTTGAATTATTTATAAAAATTAAACTTTAAAATATCTAATGCAGGATGATATTTTTTTTAATCATTTGGTTTATAAAATACACATGCTTAATTTAATTCAATTTCTCTTATTACATAACATAAATTCATTTAATCTAGTGTGACACGTTTTATGCATAATTTTCAATTATTTTACATGAAAAATGGATAGATATTACCACTAATTGACTTCAGAATCAATGAATAGAGACATTTAATGAACTCATGCATACCTGAAATTCAAAAATCTGAATATTTAATCACAAAATAAATAATTTAAAAATAATTTTCTTATTCATCGAATCGACAAAAGTCAATCTTAAGATTAAGAATAGTAAAATCATTTAACCCAGCCATATGCCAAGTCGTTAGTCCTGGAATCCTCAAACAAGAACTTTCCATCTTCTTTCGCAAAAAAGCGATAGATGTCTCATCTTATTTAACATATCACTCACTCCTTTAAACATTGTCATATATAAAAAATCGTAAATTTTCTGTTGTGCATGATTTCTGAATGCCCAGAAAATGTACTACATCCCAGCAAATGCGGCATATTTTTAACTTAATATTTACCATTTTTATTTTATGTATTACCTAGTAAATACCACTTTTTCTAAAAATTATTTACTAAGTAATACATTAATTAAAAATGTTTACATTTTATCACACAATGACTGCCGAATCAACCAATGAAATTAGTATTTTTCCACTACAGGGAAGAAATTGTTATTTTTGCATTAAGAAAAAAAAGATATTGTTTAATTATTTTTAAACATACCTAATATTTTTCAAATGGAGAAAAAAATCAGGTTTTACCATAAAAAATCCTGTTTTTCCTTTTTTAGTTTGGAACAAGTAAAATTGATTACTCGTGGTAAAATTTACCCGCACTACAATTTAGGTGTTAACACTCAATTATTTGTGTGAAGGGTTTAGGAACAAGAATCGAATTTATTTACAGCGTTTATCCGTGAATTTGTGGGATGTGGTTTAGGTAATTACACCAAATTACGGAGGTACGGACCGAAATTATTATCCACTAAGAGGTTTCACCAAAACGTTCTTTATTCATCTGTCAACAGAGATCGGAAATACAAAAGTAAGCAAATCAACCTGTCATACCATTTAATCGTCGAAATTAACACATATAATTAACATTTAATACTTCGCTTAAAATTTGAGATAATTTTGCCGTTAGATATAATTAAGTATAGTTTTTTTTTTATAAAATGCAAAATATACATTTTGTAAATAAAAAGCATTGATAACTTTGTGGTATGGTAAAAAAACACTTTCCTTATCATCCATTGTTTACTTTGTGTAATACCACTTTTTTAAACAATTATTTGTGACTACCGGTTTTGGAAAATTATTATTATTATTATTGACAATCACAGTATTAAAATTCTTGGAACTTCTAGATATATAGATTAATTAAACTCAATATAGAGTTCTTGAACACGATAGTCTACACGAGAGACATCTATGATGGGATGAGGCAAGCTTTTTATTAAGCAGAAACTCATTCATTTGTATGTGAGGTCCGAATCCTGGATTAAATTCACTAATTTAGAGTTGTTTATGAATATGTCGTCAAAATCAACACATACTGCCTTTACCTTTTCTTAATAATTAATATTGTAAGTTAAAAAATTATATTTTTCTTCTAATAGTAAATAAATATTTTATTGTTTATTATTGAAATGCTTTATTTTTTATGTGTATGTGATTTATCACTGCAAAATGCATTTGATAACATCCTGGACGGGTAAAATCAATAATAATTAGAAGCAAAAAATGCTCAATTACTTTTGTAATTTTAATCGTGTTTTAATACCAAAACGCTACCAGATGGCGCTAGGTGTCTACATACACAGTACACGGTGACGGAAACCCGTGGGCCTCGCAATCCATCATATAGCCCGGCACACTCATCAAATATTACAATCTACATTTTGTTTCGTATATTATGTTTCCTTTATACTTGTAGGTTCGCGTACACGGTACCACTGAACAGACGGCCATATCTTAAAAATACAAATATTGATATTTCAACATCTAAACAATGATAAAGATGGAAATGTTAGTGTGAATTTATGTGTGTATTTAGAGGGTACATCCGTCATAAGTTTGTTTTAAAGTATGATCACATCCTTGGTCACAAAATCTGTGTTTCTCCACTTAGGGGTTGACTCCGAAGTGGAGAACTTGTGAACAAGAATTTGGATTCACCTAAAATGTTTCAAATATTGACCATTATTTTAATTGAATTTTTTTTTTATTGCCAAGATAAATCGATTTTTTGAAATTCTATAAGTATACAGTGAACAGAAAAAATATATTTACAAACATTTTGTTTAATTAAAAACTATTTCGATAGGCCAAGTAGGTATAAATAAAGAAATTCTTCACATAAGTATGTATTGTTTACTTGAATATATTTACTTTAATATGCTTACTTGAACTTTCTTCTGATTTATCAAATTTGGTATTTTACATTATGATTTTTTTATTAATACTGAAAATTCGTTTTGCGGATTGTTTTTTTTTCTAAATGATATTTTATTTAAAATATTATATTTACTTTTCAGTGATGTTGGGCCACCGTACCTTACTCATATATTTTCTACTCTCAAGGGACTTGCATACTAGATCATCTATTGTATAGCCAAATCAGCTCAAACAAACTTTTTCTTTCTGATATAACGAAGTTTATAACTGTACGAAAAAATACTAGAAAATGAATTGATTATTCAACCAATGGTATTATATAATATATCGGCAAATCAATATACAATATACATTTTACAAAAGCAGAAAAAGTAAAAAACAGATTTTCCTTTACATATATTATTATTGTATTTTAATAAAATAATAACCCTTAAAGATACTTAGTTACTTCACCCCTCAAACCAATGGCCGATTTTTCATCAGCTGGTTTGAGGGGTGGTAGTTTAATGTAAGTACACTTTTCTTGTAATAAATTACGTTTAGTATCATTGAATACGTAATTCATAAAAAAACATAGGTTTCTAAAAATTATAAATAAATCACAAAAAAAAAATAGTTTATAAAATATCCGTATTGCATTGAAAAATCTATTTTTTCATCAAAATTGTATGACAAAACATTGAATCAAAAATATTATTAATTTACACAATAAGATTTAAAGATTTATAAATATTTAAAAATGATCACCTAAAGGTCTAAAAAAACTAATAAAATGTGATTTTTTAGAACAAGACGTGAAAATTAATTAAATTTAAAGGAAAAATAAGGTGGAAAGTTGATTAAAATAATTAAAAATTTATTTATATTTTGCAAGATAATTAATTAATATTTTAATACAAAACAAAGAAATGTGGCATGTAAATTCATTTAACAACATTTTTTTATGTCGTATCGAAATATTAAAAAATTATCTAGCAATATTTTAATTAATTTATGTATACAAATGTAGGTTTTCAAAGACACCATACAAAAACATTCTAGTTCTATAAGGCAGCCGACTTAATTATTTGACGTCACTAACATGCGCCGTACAAAAAAAAATAATGACTTTAAAATACAGACTCTACGATGAAATGAAGGCGTTCAAAAGATACATTTTATATAAAATTATCATTTGTTGGTTTGAAATTTTACAGAAAAAAACGATAATAGATTGGGGTGCATAGTATCAAATTGTAGAAGTTCTCAATAGCAGGCTTTAAATTAATTTCAAGTCACAAGATCGGTGTTTTTAGGGTAATTTATAACCTTCTCGATAGTACAGCCAAAATAAAATCAATCGCTAGAAATCGGAATTTAAGTTAGTCAAAAAATAATTGAAAAGCCTACACATTTTTTTTTATTAATCCAAACTGATAGCTTATCATTTTATTGAAAGCAAAATCAGCATTTTCCATACAAAATACGTTTTCACACTCACACATCCGAGCGTAATCGAAAAGTTATCTCAGTCACGAAATTTATTTCGGTTATTTATCCGACATTTGATTCATAAGCCTTTTCTTGATAGGGTACAATGAATACGTCATCGGGATATTTCGCCCCAGTGAACAAAAAACCCTTTCCGTCCACTAAATTTCAACCCTTCGACCCAAAGTACGCCTCCAATGGGTTAGAACCACACACATGCGAATTTCAGGAAATATTTCGGAATTAATCATATAAGTTCCGTTTAAGACCGTTCGTAACGAACCAATGAGTTTTAGCAATTCGCTTTTTTAGAAACGTCAAGTATATTTTTTGTATTTTTTCTATTATGTATTTATTGTTTTTAATTATGTTATATTTTTTAAGAATGCCAATAATCTTCTTTATTGATATATTATATAAATAAATATTTTGAGTGTGTCCAAATACTTGTTCACAAATCGGGATTTCTTCTTAAAGGAGTTTTTTTACATTTTTTTTTGACATCTCAACATAGATGAAGAAGAATATGGTCAGGAATAAGTCAGGACATTTACAGAGCTTATGACCATCATATGCTGGTTTAAGTGATCACTTAACACACGAATAACATTCACCAATTCTACCCATAGGTAGAATTACGGGGTAAAATTATGAATGGGTTGAAGCCTTGTAAATGCCCAGATTTCCATATTCTTCTTCATCTTCATCTTATATATAATCTTACTAGATTTTTAAGCCCTATTCGTATCTCAATGCTGCATATAGCAGAATATTATTATCAATAGGGTACTGCATCGTAGTGACGCAGTGTTATCTTGATCGTTACTCACATGAAGGCAAGGTGATCACTTGTGCGCTTCAGGCACCAACCCAGGGTAATATCAAATAAATATAAGGAATCATGTAAACTCACTAATATTTATTTTTACCCCTCCCTGGCAAGGATATAATCGGACCTGGCATAGTAGATCTCCAGCATAGTAGATAAACATGTTTAACTAACATTACACCACACAGGCGAAGTCCTTAGTAACTCCTTAGTGGAACTGAATCCAGAATTTGTGAAGAAAAAAATTAACACTTCCAAATATTGTTTATAATACATATTTTAAAGCAAGATGAGAAATTTCTCGTTATTTTATCAATTATTCAAATCGAAAAAGATTGTTTTAATATTTCTTGTGTTTCACATTTTCTGAAATCTTTTTAAAGAGGTTTAAAATTAAACCGATTTTTAATTGAATATTATGAAAGTAATTCATTCTCTTAGTTATTATTGAAAAAGGTTTTTGCCTTGTGAATAAATATCTTCGGTCCAAGACGAAGGGGATGTGATGATTACCATAAATTTACAAGTTAATATGGAACCCGAGAAAGGGTTGGAAAACTTTACCCTTCATTAATAGCACTGAATCAGAATAATTATTATATTTTAACCCCTTAATAGTAATTTACCTATATTTTGTGAACTTATTGGAACTTGATTTAAACGTCGCTCAAAATTCTTCAGTCAAATGAACATCGTGAGTTTGTAAAGGTGCCTTTAAAAATAAAATACAGACTGTACGTTATATGTTATTTTAAAACAATGCTCACGAAAATGAAAAAAAAAATGCATGTATATTTTAACACGCTGGATTACTCACCCTTTGAATGATATATCAATACCATATACATAAAAGATGGATGTCTTAGCATCCTAGGGCTTACGGCTAGCTTAAGTGAATCATTGAGCGTTTGTATTGTATTAATTTTTGAAAAAATGACTATTGATTTCAATATGCAATGTTGTTGGATTCCTGTCATATGCTATGAATTAAATGAGAAATTTTTGTATTATGGCTAATAGTGGCGCCTCCAGTTAAGAATTTTGTAAAGTTTAATGCTTTTCTCCGTACACCAACGTAGTGTTTTTGTCAGCATCCTCGTCTACCGTTCTGGAGGTCCCGAGTTCGATTCCCAGGTATTTTATCCTGGACTGATACCTGAAGCGGACCCCTGATCACCTTTCCTTTATGTGTTCAAGGTAACACTGCATTTTTTTATGATGCAGTGCCTTTTGCACCATCGGGTGCAGATAAGGATTTGAATTTGAATTTTAAGCTTACTCCAATAGAACATAGATGAGATACATTCCAAAATAGTTCCTAAATGATGTACAAAACCGTAAACGTTACACAAGTGCATAATGTGATCACTTAAGCCAGCCAAACGCCAAGTCGTATGTTTTGGGAAACTATAACTTTTCTTTTTTTTAAAACGAAATATGTTTCATCTCAAGTTAAAACACCTAAAATAAAATTAATTTTACAATTCTCTTCAACAGTATATTTTTGTGGCAAACACAGAATTAAAAGCTAAAAAGCCTTTCGAAAAGCTAAAACCAATTTTATAATTGACTTTTTAAATCATGGCGATTTTAAAATACAAGTGGGAAAATCCGAATGTTTGCCTCCGATTCGAATTGAAGACTAAATGGATTATTTTTTAACACGAAATTCAAATTCATTTTTGCCATCGAATAATATTGTAAAGAAAAAATGTAGTAATCCGTTCATAGTTCATTCGAATCTCCATTGTTTTGTTGCTGACATGACATGGTTTGATATTTTACAGACTAAAAATGCAATTTTATGTTTTACTTACTGTATATTATATAACTCTTTACATATCGCTCACTTCTTTCAACAACAATTTTAAAATGTAGTCAAATGTATTAAAAATAAATATCAAGCCACTTATTGAACTTTTTACTATGCAACTGATCTTTGTAGGTAAAACATTTGTTTATTTTTCCATTTGAAAAATATTTAGTTTATTTAAAAAAATAATTATACAATAGCTTTTCTTCAAAATGCAAAAACAACACTTTCTGCTTTGTAGCGGGTAAATATTAAGTTGAAAATGTGCCTCTTTTGCTGGGATATAGTTATATTTTCTGGGCATTCCGAAAACATGCACAACTGAAAATTAACGATTTTTGATAAATGACGTTGTTAAAAAGAGTGAGCGATTTGTATAAATGTAATATATGGTTTAAAAGCTCGTCTTTAGTATGCACATTTTAAATATAGATTTTAAAATTTTAAAATCATTATCGTTGTGATTTTTTTTTAATGTGACGTTTTAATGTGTAAAATATCTCTGCTCGTTTTTAGTTTGGATTTTAAATCATTTTGATTTTTTAAACATATTTCTGGTATTCACTGAAAATCACCGAAAACCTTGAATTGGTAAACAAACTTACCATCCAAAAAGTAATTCGTGTAACTTTGATGTCAATTGAATTGTACATTTTTAGTACCGTGTGATTTCGCGATTTATCACTGTTTCTTCATGATTTCAATAAAGCTCAATTTATTAAATTCAAATGACAGGATCACTAATTAGAAATGGGTACTGTTGCATTATTTTTTTAATGTCATACTTCATCGCTGAATATGATAATATGAAAATGTGAAAATAGCCATCGAAATTGCAACCATAATATCAAGCTATTCCGCGAAATTGCTTCAAATATTTTTCCATTAAGTAAGTACTTCGGCAAACGTGATTTTAAACGTTTTTTGTGATATTTTAAGCGTTTGAGTGCAATTATTTTTAAATATACTAAAATATATCACTTATTCGAAGGCACATTTTTTTTTGGAAAACCGTTTCCTTTTTACAACGTATGTAAGAACCTATTTGTGAATTTTTATAAAAACATAATTGGTGCGATATTTCTTGTGACTTAAATTGAATTTCAAACACATTAATAATCAATGCATTAATAATGCATGTTATTTTTTCAATAATATACAAATTCTATAAAAAAATATTGGTACGTCAAAGTCAATAATGCATCTGCTACATTTATACCTACTTATAATTTAATCAAATATTTTTTTTTCAAATGATAAAGCAATGAAACTAAATAATCAGTTTATTGAAAAAAAATTAATTAAAAATATCTCGCAATAGAAATATCTAAATAAATATTTTTTTTAAATTTTGTAAACATTAAAAAAAAATCTAAATAAAACATTTAAAACCAAACAAGAAATAACGAAAATAAATACAAGTTCTACACAAAGTACATGTTATCTCGCTGAGATCCTAATAGCTACTATAGAAATATATTAATATCAATCAATCTCTGATAACTTCAGGTACCTACGTACCTCAGAAAAACACAAGGTATATAATAAAAAGAAAATTATGAGAAAAATAAAAACCAAAACTTTTCCATTAAACGTTCAAGTCCACACAACAATGTTAAGAGTGGATATGAGAGAATATAAGATACATAATGCAACTTTGCAAAGTTTTATAACACTCTTTACGGGATACTGTACAAGGGTATTCATAATTTCCATAAAATTTTCTTTGTGATAAAAACACTGACCGTAGTTCATTCTTGTTATAGTAATCGGTATTACTCGTAAAATAATAATTTTAAAAAATCAAGCAAAAGTGGATAGGTAAATCATTTTAAAAAGTTTTTTCCTTCAATTTCATACTTTATTATTTAATTTGACTCCCATTGACATCAGTAAAACAGAAACGAAGAAAGATTTCATGTTCAAATTGTACTGTATAAAAAAATATATATATTGCATTTTTTTACCCTTTGTTATAACATATACGTACATAGATAGAGCTGTACTTACAACTACCGACTAACAACTTACTACCTGGACTGGAATTAAAGTAAAAGAATAAAGCATTAACAAAGTACTACACAAAGAGTACTTTAAGTATACTTTTCTCGAATTTTTACTTCTAACGAATTTACACTTTAAAATTGGGTTTCGATTACTTTTATGGAAATTTTAAGTTTATCAAATACTTGTATCTCCAGATTTTTTTACCGAAAAAAACTGAAATGATCTGTTTTCTATACTATAAGTTAAAGTGATTACTTTAGTATGGAATGTCTACCCAGGACCGGAATCACTTAGTCACGTTTACTTCCGTACAAAATCGATTCCCTGGGGTGATATCGAAATAAAAAATTAACGAATTAAAGTAGATAGGGTTTTTTTTTTAGCTTGACTAAGCAGTGACACACTCTCCTGTACTGATATACACTCCTGGCTTGCATGCCCTCCGATAACGTAGTCTTTTGATACCACCAGATTTTAGGTACTGATTGATCTGGTCGTGCCAAGTCTTTTCAGGTTTTGGTCGTTCCTATTTTGTCACGTGTCTTTACTACCATTTAAAATGTCTGAATCATTTGAATTATGCCTAGTTCAGCCTTGTATTCCTTTCTTCTATCTTAATTTATAATAATGTCATACAACTTGTCGGAGAGAATTCATATCAACAGCATTGGCTCAGTTTTCATCCTTGCTTTACTTATTTCATGTTTCGCTACGTGTAAGGAAAGTTCACATTTGCCAATATAGTTTCGTTTTATATTATTTTTTGACATGTCATCAAAGATGAAGAAGAATGTGGAAGTTTGGGCATTTACGGGGCTTACGACCGTCATCGGTCATACTTTCAGTATCACAGCCTATTCATTTATTCTATCCATTATTGACAACCACACTACTCAGATTTTTGGAAGTTCTATATATGAACCAATTTTGAAATATTATTCTTGAATCACTAGAACTTCACTAGAGACATCTATTGGTGAGATGAAAAGAATGGGTAGAATTAGTGAATGTTACACTTGTGTAAAGTGATCACTTAAACTAGCCTATGACGGTTGTCAGCCCCATAAATGCCTAGACTTCCATATTCTTCTTCATCTTTGATGAGATGTCAAAAAATAATATGAAAAGAACTCCTGTAATTGGAGATAATCCAGATTTTGTGAACAAGTATTTAGACACTCTCAAAATTTTGTAGTTTCTTTTTCATTCTCTCTTTATCCATTCTCTCCACCACCCTCGCTACACTATATATTATATTGTATATAAGTAACAGGACGGACATTAATACGTGGTTTTTCTTCCTTCAACAGGACTACCCAGTTAACACCTCAATTCCGTTTTGATATCTCCCCAAAGGTTAGCTTAATTTTCTGGTAATCTAGAAGGTAATGAGTTAAACTTTTTCCGGAATTACCATTCTTCTATTAAACGAGAAACGAAGAAAAGTTTTTCAATCGCAGAGAAACGTGCCCGCTCTTGTTGCCTCTTCTCTCTGCTCTAGTATCTATTTCTTGCTAACTTTCCTACAAAGAACTACTCATTTCGATTGATAAACACGTAGTTTGCCTTGTAACTTCAGCTTTCTTTGCACGGAAAACTTCAAGTTAAGTAAAATAAAATTGGTTTTCAAAGAAATCTATTTTTGATAGAACTATGATTTATTACAGAAAATCATGCTTGTATTGTGTATAAAATAGTATTTCTTCAACAAAATACTAATTGAACGCCATCAATTTACAAGAAGTATTTATGATGTTATTATAACATCATTTCACATCATTTTGAGTTCACAAATCAGGGTTTCTCCACTTACATGGGAGTAATTTTAACATTTTGACATCTCAACACACATGTGTAAGTTATAAAATTAAAATTAAAATTTCAAAGGGGGGTTCTAAGATATGTATATACTCTAAAAACTGTTGCCCGTTTTAATAAATGTAGTATTGTTTCATGTGCTTAAATTTAAAATTCCGTTATAGTTGTTTGTATAATAATAATGTAACATATGATGCTAGCTTTTTTGTCACCGTAACTCTGTTTCATGATATATAGTATTTTAGATATGCCTTAATATGCTTCTTGTGCCTTTAAAAATCCAGTTAATAATATCTTTACTAAAACAATTAGTAACCATTTTTTATAGCATCGTTTTTTATATTAATTTTCGATTGTTCTAGAGGGTCAAATATAAATTTTAAATCTTAAGATTACTGTTCTGGGAACATAAATTGATATTCAATTACTTTTAAATATCCTTAGATTTCTATGAACAACGCAAAGGTTCGTTAAAGCAAAAAGCCCTCTCTAACGGCAGAATCTATAGTTAACCCTAAGTGGCCGTCATTAAGTGCAGAGAAATTCCTATGATAAGGCTCATACCAATCTCAATTAGTGTAATACTCATCCCCTTCTAGGTATTGCCCACCCTATCATGAGAACTCGAATTCACTCAGTCCTTGATTATACACTACCCTGCAACTTCCAGAAACATCTTAGCTTCTTCACTGGGTGGTTCTCGTTCCCATTTCATCGAGGTTTTAAAAAACTCTAGTAAAAATACATGTCATTTAGATTTTACCAATTTTTATTATTTATTTGGATTATTTATCAGTGAGATAAAAAATCCATTACATTACAAATATTTTAACTTGAGATATAACATTTATCGTTCAAATGAAAGAAGATGGTAGTCTGATTATTCCAAGGCCTACGACCTGGAATTTTACCTCGCATAATTGAACACTCAACACACTTATGTAACCTCCACCATTCTGTCTTTTATAAAATATCAAATCCTGAATTTATCCGGAGTTCCCGATAGTTACCTTAGACAGCTTCGGCATAGATCGTTTCACATTCTTATATATATATATATATATATATATATATATATATATATATATATATATATATATATATATATATATATATATATATATATATATATATATATATACATATATATATATATATATATATATATATATAAGAGTAACCTACCAATGGTCATGCCTGTATGAAGAGCTACCGCTATGTTAAACAATATCATAATGGATAATGATATGTTCCATGTGTCTGAAGGAGTATTCCGAAGTGGGATTCTTATACATCATTAACAAGAGCCTTGTTGCTTAATTTTTTAATTTATGTTTTTTATGTATACTTCTAAATGTTTGTTTGTAATGTATATATATATTAATTATTGAATTAATTTAATTTAATTTAATTGAAAATCAAATGATCTAGGAGCCTTTATGTCCACTATATACTTTACATATATTGTTTGGGAGAGAAAGCCTTAAATGTCATTGGAAAATTTAACATGTTTCAGTTTTCAACAGTTGATTTTACACAATCTTTTTTTATTTATTCTCTCACACTTAATTTTTCACGCTACGGATGATATATCGATATTATATGTGGGTGTCTCAATTTGAGATAAAACATCTATCGTTTATAAAAATGAAATCTGAACATCCCAGGGCTTATTTTACCAACGCTATTTTACCTACTTCATTAAGGGTATTATTTCAAGAAGGTACTTTATTTAATTTGTTCCAAAAATCGTGCAGGATTTTCAGATCATGAAAGGGAACCAGGAACCGCGCTGTAGCGATATTTACGTTTTGCACCACGCTGAGTGGAAGGCATTATAAAATACGTAGGTACTTACTAACCTAACTCTCTTTACTGTCTTAGAAACGGTACGTTTTTCAATTAAAATCCAAAGAAAATAATATTTTTGTTATTTGTTTCATTTTGTTACAAAACATATTACAATTATATATGTTTGCTAGACATTTTAACTTTTTATTTACCTTGATACTAGTAACCCTGTTCCTCTCCAAAAAGAGACTAAGCACTTGTGCTTGAAGAGGGACTCACACTTATTGTTGATATTTTTTTACTTACGTATGATTTTCAAAAAAAAATTTTTTTAATTTTTTTTCAATTATTAATTTTAATATCTCAGCAAAGATGAAGTAAAGTATAGATTTTTGGTATTTAATGGGTTTACGACCTGTCATAGGCTGGTGATAATGCACGTACAACATTCAACATTCTACCTTGGATTGATAACCACACTACTCAAATTTCGAATGTTTTTTTTATTTATTTAGCAGAGACCTTCATGGTTTGTATGTATGTAAAATTATTTTCGCAGTCTTTTAAAACTTGATTTTAAAATTTTATTTAACTTACATTTTAACCACTTATTTTATCATAAATATTTCAAGTGTGTAATTTTTTTGTAATGATTTATACAAAAATCTGGGTTTTGGTTTCATACACACTTTTTACACAAACAGATTGATAAAATTAGCATGTATTTTTAAGTGTTCATGAAAATATCTGTAGTTCTTGAATCAAGTCATGTTAACATTAATACTTGTAAAAAGTGGTCTTATTTTTATTTTATTTATTACCTATCGTTTAAAATGCTGGAATATTCGCACAACGGATGATACATCAACATATAATAAATGTGTAAATCATGTTAGATGATGTATCTGTCGTTTTTATACGAAACTGAGTAACTTATTTACATTATTATTTAATTTTGATTTCATGAACTAACAACGCGCGTTTGAAAAACTGTTCCAGCAATGAGAAATAGGGACCACGCAAGTCAATGAGCGCTTCCTTCTCATATCTTAATTGCCCCGGCTGATGAAGAAAATGCCACTTAGTGTGGGGAGCTTCTCTTCAATTGATAAATTAAATTTGTTTATCAAACTTGGTTGTGTAGCCATTAATTACCATTTTGTCGTAACGGTAATGTTTATCATTCTGTTCCGCGATAGCCAATTATGTCACTTATATGATACAAATATTTTTGAAATAAACTGTGCTTTCAATGAACATAAATTTTTATTTATTGTCTCGCCATTTACTTTGTGATTATTCAGACCTTATTCAGACCTGACGATGGAAGTTAAGCTTCCAAAACTAGTAGTCATTAAAAAAGTGAAGTGGTATAAAAATAAATGTTTCCTTAATCATTTTAACATTGCGAGTGTTTTTGCCTAGAATTTTCACTCATGAATTACAAGAAATTATAGTAACTTTAAACATAAAGAGTTATTCCACTCACAAATAGGCACAGGCTATGAAACTTGAAAAGTTAAAGCCTGAGTAGGGTCATGATAAGTAGTGTTCCATAAGCCGTAGCTAGATTCCAGAGTCACTTGGACGTTAGGTATTTTTTTTTTGATACACTCGAAAAATGTTGTGAAACAAATAAAATTATTTTGTCCATTAATGATTTAAGCGGAAATATATTTGCAAATATTTTTTTCTCATTGTTCCACAAATTGTTTTTCTTTGCGTTAAATAAAGGTGGGCTCTTCTTATCTACAGGAAATATTACTCCCCTTCTTCTGAAACTTAATCAGCAACCTACTTCCGCATGCTGTTTTATAAAACCAACACGGATAACCGAGCGCCTCATGAATTAACTTGATTAAGATAAAAAATAATTACTATAACTTGTATTTATGAACTTGAGGCGAGCGGATTAAACCACCTTATTTATAAAGTACTTTTAAAAAAAATGTATATTTTAGATGAACACTTGAAGATTACAATTTTTTTTAACTTTGTTTACTTTTGATATAGTGAAACTTCTATCGTTTCTAAAGGGACCTATTAAAATAAACCATGAATGCGGGAAAACAATGGATGCGGGATTAAGAAGTCAATACACAATAAGATACAACTGAGTAAAGATACCGTCCTCCCAATCTGCATAACAATGGTTAGGTTAAAATTCTAAGCAGAATACAAATTTTAGATGCAAATAAAATTATTTATTTAACAGAACCAAAAAAATATTAAAGTTTCTTGGATTCTTAATAATCTTTGATGGACATTTGTTTTTGACTGTTTTATTTCCATAAATCAACAGTATATTTTGGGCTTTGCAAATATTATTTCGGCATCAGTTATTGAATGTGCGTAGTAGAAAGCTTTTTATTTTAAAAAGAGTGTGCATGCTTCTGAAAATAAAAGTACAGGCAGTGGCTCCGCTTCATCAATATTTACCTCTGCTGTATCTGTCAACCTCAAGTCGCACAAGCTTCATATATGTAGTTTCTATACCACACGTTGGAATATTGGCGTCAATTGTAACAAAATTGAGAAGAATGCAAAAAAAACAGACAAAATATGTTAAGTGTGCGGCGTGATTCAAACGATGAATGCAGTAAAATGGTATATATATATATATATATATATATATATATATATATATATATATATATATATATATATATATATATATATATATATATATATATATATATATATATATATATATATATATATATATATATATATATATATATATATATATATATATATATATATATATATATATATATATATATATATATATATATATATATATATATATATATATATATATATATATATATATATATATATATATATATATATATTATATATATATATATATATATATATATATATATATATATATATATATATATATGTGTGTGTATGTATAAACAAATATAAAATATTTGCACTAAAAATCATCACAGATTATAAACACTGCACAAGAGCAATAAAAAGTTCTATTTTACTTTGATAAAGTTATTAAAATTTTCCATTGCATAGTAGTAATAAGACAAACAAGTAAACAATCCTCTTATCACAACGTACTTCGATATATTTTCCCGGACATTTTGCAAGTTTCAGAGCTTAAGAACCTGTAAAAGTGCTTGAATTATCAGAGCATAGCAATACTTGGCGCAAAGCACCCTTAACTTGGATCTTTAAACCGGTACAGGTACACTTTCTGAAGACACAGCGCTGAAACGTGTTTATCCCTGAAACTGAAACAGGACATAACAGGTGATGCCAGCATTACGTGGCTATATTACTTTTATCGTCTGAAAACAGCCAGTAGAAAACCGTGAGGCCTCAAATCCTGTAAAAACCTGTTAAATTTACGCAATACGCAAGCATAATTAAATCAGCGCACCTGAAATTCTGATAGATGTTTTGTGTATTGATTTATCCCAATACATTCTTATAAGGACTAAAAAGGTTCAATATATAATCGTATTCCTTATCCACGTCCGCACCCAAACGTAACTGCATCAAATTGATGTAATGTTAAGTTAACCGTTAATTTTACTAAAGCAATTTTATCAGTCATGTTCGCCTCCATGATGTAATGGTTAGCGTGTTTAGCTACCATGTTGGAGGTCCCAGGTTCGATTTTCATGGGAGGTGAATATAAATATTGGTGATTTTACACTCACATATTTATTTTATATTACCCTGGGCTGGTCTCCAGAGCGCTGAAGTGATCACCTAGCCTTCATGTAAGTAACGGTCAAGATAACACTGCGTCAATACGATGCATTGCTCTATGCTACATTAGGTGCGGATAAGGTTTAGTTGAAGAAGAAGAAGGCGGTTTTACACTTTTACAAACACTCTGAGGTAGTTTGGAATATATTATAAATTTTGATATTATTTTTATCATATAAATATTTAACGATGAAAATTTTCAATTTAATTTTTTTATTATATTTATCAATTTCTTATTAATTGAAGTGTTTTCTTCATTAAAAGTAATCAAATTAACTTATACTTGCAATATTTGTTTCACTCACTATGTTAGTTACTATTTTACAAATTACAAGTTTGTCATAAAATCACAATTGTTTTAATTTTAATTGAATTATAATGTGGATGGATTTCGATACTCACAACTTTTTCCTCAAAATGCATAAGATTTATCAGTCTAAGTGAAGAAGAAGCTGTTTTATTTGAAACCGGTCAATTTAAAAAAAAAGTAATTTTTAGAGTTTTATTAATTTATATCTGACAATAAAAACAAATTATAGTTAAATAAATGTAGATACATTATGTATTCCTAAATGCCAATAGACAAACTCGACCATATGAAATGAACCACGATTTGAATCAGAAAAAAACATTTTTAGGAAGTGTTTCGCAGAAAGATTGTGCCAGAAAGTTATCTAACCGAGAAAAGAGGAGAAAAAGATTTGAGAATGGCAATTTCTAAAGCACACGTGCATAACCACACATTGCCATACAGAAATATCCACACACATATAAATAAAAAGTAGCATCTCAAACGAAATGAAGATATATTTATTTACGTATAAAGGATTTTATGGGGAGTGAAAGAGAGAGAAATGGTGCATAGGGCACTGCGTCATATAAACGCAGTGTTATCTTGATCGTTTTCACATGAAGAAAAGGTGATCAGCCCTCTGCTTCAGGTACCAGACCAGGATAATATTGAATAAATATTACAGTGAGAAAAATGGGGAGAGAGAAAGATAAAGCAATTTTTTTAAATATTTTTTTTATGTATCAACAGAAAATAAAAAATAACAAGGTTTTTAAGAATTTGACAATATATATTTTTTTGGAAATATTGAATGTATGAAAGTGTAAGGAATCAAGGTATGTTAGTGACATATTGGTGACAGCAACATAGTAGCAATCGTACGCAAACGCATTCTGGATTTATCTCTCCTTGAAACCAGTCACTCACTTAGATCTAACTAGTAATACTTTTTTTATAATTAATCAAAGTCAAAGTGCTAGTGAGCTTTACTACTCATATTTTGCTACCTTATTACATAACAGGAAACGAAGCGTGAAGTTGACAAAAGAAGGGTTGAAAGCAGACTGAATGCAGACGAAATCCGATCTCTAAGACAAATGTGTGAAACGATGTATGATAAATGTTCGAATGGTGATAAAAGGAAAAATGCAAAGCTGAGATAAGCTTCAGAGATAAAATTAAAAAGGTGATTTGGGATAGTTTGGGCATGTCAATCGAATGAGTACAGAAAGAACTTCTGAGGCAAATATGTTTGGTAATAGGGCCAAGGAAAACTTGGCATGATCAAGCATTTAAAAATTCTTGAAAGTGATCAGATCAGCATTTGGAATAATCGGCTGGTATGCGTGAGAAAATTTATGAATTTGGAAGTTGTTTATCTTCATTAAATAATTCAATGATTTCAAAATGGTTATTGTTTAAGATAAAAAAAAAATACTTTTTTTTAACAACTCACATTATATTTACTCAATTTAACTTACTGATTACAGTAGTATGTTTCAATAAAGTAATACAAATTATACATTCATTCAAACATTAAAACAAAATTTTATAACAATTTCGTTTAAAAAAATGTTTCCTGAGGTATCAAAATAAAGCTAATGTTAAAAATTCCATCTTTTTTGCGAATTCGTGCTTTATTTTTATTTTTTAATACAACAATGTGCGCATGGGAGAAGAATGGAACTAACCGGACTTCCCAACATTGCATTTCACGGCCAACCCCAAAGTAGACGACTCCCGTGAAGACCAAAAAGATGGATGTGGATGAGCTGGGAATGGACATCGTAGGAGGGTAATTCCTCTTTGAAACGCGCCACGAGTCCTACGGCGAGAAAAAAGAAGAAAAAAAAACAATTTTGGAACATAAAACCTCCTTTAGTGAATAATTGTTTTTTACGACAGTAGACGAAAATAAATTGATTCATTTTTATTTCTTATTCCATCCTACTTCATTTAGAGTACTTACCATAGTGATTTTAATGGCAAAAAGAACAGTCCATAAAATACTACATTTCGTTTCACCAATTAAAATAAACGAGTTTTTAAATTCTGTTAAACGAAAAAAATTAAACCCTCAAAGTATTAATTTAAATATATAACTCCA
Organism: Brachycentrus maculatus; assembly: GCF_059751285.1. Classification (NCBI taxonomy): domain Eukaryota; kingdom Metazoa; phylum Arthropoda; class Insecta; order Trichoptera; family Brachycentridae; genus Brachycentrus; species Brachycentrus maculatus. The sequence goes on along the minus strand of NW_028282185.1, from coordinate 39,339 downwards.
CTTTCAAAAAGCCCTGAACCGAGGAACTTTATAAATTAAACCTTAGTAAATGGACTGTCTTATGGTAGTGAAACAATTTTTTCGGCCGCCTCACCTTCTTTCTCTTTCATTAAAGTATGAAATGCGAAAAGCGGTAAAATTAAATTTTAATAATAATTTTCCTTAGATAAAACGAATCCCCAAGAATTTCAAAGGTCGAAAGTTGGAGCGAGCCTTCAAAAAAGTCAAACGCCTGAATATTCATAAATGTGCTTCACGGGCTACAGAAAATAATGTAGGTATAATATTCAACTCTGTTGCTGAAGTTTTAAATGAAACTTTCAGTGTACATTACTTTCGTTGTGACTGTAAATAAATTAACATCTGACAACGACAGTCTTCCTAGTTTTCATCCGCTGCAACCCGCGATATTTTATCTGAAAGTGCTCCATAATTTATTCAGATGTCTTTGCACCGCATTTAAAAAGCTTTCAAGCGTTATTAAATATACAAGCCCAGTTTATTACTCCGCTAAACCTCGTAATAATAATTGCTTTCTGTTCGATCAAAGCTCCTAGAAATCCAATCTCATTTTTCACTGCGAATGAAACGGATCTCAAATCTTGGAATAACTTAACGCTAACATGCATAGTTTCCTATTAAAAACTTTTAATCCTGCGTAAAACACAAACCTACACAATTGTGTAGATTTTTTATTTATTGTTTTGGCATTTACTTTTTGGTAAGGCATGATGAAATTTTAAAAGAAAAACACTTGATTTCTACCTGTTTGAGTTATATTTATTTAAATATAAAGACTTGTTTCCGAATCAATGCTTTCATCTAGAGTTGTAAATATAAACAGTTTATATTTAGACCTGAAGATGGAAGCAAAGCTATCGAAAATAGTCGTTATAATTAAATGAATATAACTCAAGTGTGTAGGTTTCAATTTTTAATGTTTTTCATCTCAATTTACACAGAGCTTTTCATTACACAATAGGGGGATTTAAAATGTCACTAAAACAATGCGTCACTCGATAACTCGATTACCATTTAAGCAATTGGATCAATATTTGTTTTAATCTTTAAAATAATACTTTAAAATACTTTGGCATTTTTGGTTCAAAATTTTCTAAACGTGTGATTATGAATGATTTTTCGATAAATTAAAACACTTTCAATTTGAAAATATGTTACTTATAATACGTCATTTATCATAAACTACGTATTAATTACAATATTTCTACAAATACTGACTGCGAAACATTCGTAATTTTTAAATACTTCAAACGGGACTGAAACGTTTTCGTTGATGTAGTAAATTTTTTAAAATACACATATTAATATTTACGAGCAGTTGCTTTGATTCGTCAGTTTCAAAATTTTTATTCAGGTTTCGTTGTATTTTGAGTCGTTTTAAAAGCTGTGGAATATTTAAATAATATATCTTTTCATAAATTGCTGTAAGAGTTTTAGCATTCATTGATTTGGCAGTCAGTAAGTGGTAATATGTTTTCATTTTTACTAGATAAATTATATTTTAAACTGTGGTATTTACCCAGAAAAACTTAGAAATCAAGAATCTACGTCAAGAAATCGTATTAAATATAATATGAAAAATAAAAAAAGTTGAACATGCCGAAAAACATTCGTTTTTATATCACCGTATAAACAACACTACTCCAATCCATGAATAAATAAATAAACATTTAAATTTGTCTACAAGATACGTAGGTACAGACATCCCTGCGCAATATTTTATGTAAATATACGCGCCACTATGCGAACGGACACATGATATATTTTATTCATTTTGTAGCAATGCCATCATAAAATATACACCCTTATTCCACACTATACCTAACCAGGGGTAACTTTTTTCCAGAACTCAATTTCGGATCTTATCAATATCAGATATGAAGGAAATTCTGAAGCCATGAAGCAGACGACGTTTTAGACGTTTCGCATTTACTTGGATCGATTTTCATCTCATTCCGAGGGGATGAAAGACAAATGTCAGAGTTTTCTTATCCAGCTAGCTGGTCATTTTATCTAAGGGTGTTGAAATATGAGCAAGTACACGAAAAAAACACCCTCAATCTGCCTCTTTTTCAAAATTTCAAATCCAATTTTTCATTTAATATTTCTGTAATTTAAATTACCTTCTTTGAAACGATTCAGAAAAAGATATTTGAACTTTTTTCTCTTAACCTCATATCATCATCCTTTTTTTCATAAGTATTTAGTAGAAAATAAAAAATAGAAAAAAAACTTAAATATTTGAGACACATATAAAAAAATGTAAGTTAAGTTGTAATTAGAGTCAGATATTTTTGGTTGGACACCAACTTTGCCAGAACTTGAGTCATAATATTCAGATTGTCAATTACAATCTGAATATTATTATTCTTCTTCTTTTTCTTCCGTCTAGGTTCTCTTGAAGAGCAATTCGATAGCCAGTATATTTTCTTTACAACATTTTGAGTGTGTTTAAATACTTGTCACAAATCTGGATTATCTCCAATAAAAGTTATTTTTCATAACATTTTTTGACAAAGTGGTTGTCAATAATGGGTAGAATAGGCGAATGTTACACGTGTGTAAAGTGATCACTTGAACCAGCCTATGACGGTCATCAGCCCCGTAAATTCTTTAACTTCCATATTCTTGTTCATCTTTGATGACATGGCAAAAAACAACAGTCTATTTTCTTTCATTATATAAACATAGGCATTCCAGTATCTTCTTCGCTGTCTTCCCCATCTGAATATATCCTTTTTACTTATACGTTATCTGATTATGCCTTTCCGAAAATAGTATGCGATTTAAATCAAAGTATATAATAATAATAAAAATATCTCAAAGCAGATCTTCTCAATTCTCGTTGACATGGAGGGGTTAGAAAATACGCGTTCGGTTATTTTTAGATGATTTTTTTCATTCTTTATAATTTCCTCACATTTTCGTCGAAAAATATCAAACATGGTTATATCTAAAATGTCAATTATTACGCTTTAAAGCATGTGTGTATTTTAGTTCTATTCCTTTGATTACGTTTTATGATAAAACATGCTAAAATAACACATTTCTTTTTGTTTTAAAATTATTTGGTCCATGTTTTGTCTAAATTAAAAATAATTTTTCTCCAAATCAACAAACTAAGAGTACAGAATCAAGTAAAAGTGAGCAATATAACTTTTTTTACGCATTTCACATACTAGAATACGCACGATAAAAATACCCTTTGTCGGGGACGCTCTCAATTTTTTTATACGAAATCTTTATATATTTGTCATTTTATTACAGAAAAGTGGGAGTTGGTGAGGAAATAATATGCCTACGCTGTGATGGGTTGCGTTCAACAACATTGAACTAAGCCGAATATATTTATATATATATATATATATATATATATATATATATATATATATGTATATATATATATATATATGTATATATATATATATATATATATATATATATATATATATACATATATATATATATATATATATATATATATATATAAATATATATATATATATGTATATATATATATATATATATATATATATATATATATATATATATATATATATATATATATATATATATATATATATATATATATATATATATATATATATATATATATATATATATATATATATATATATATATATATATATATATATATATATATATATATATATATATATATATATATATATATATATATATATATATATATATATATATATATATATATATATATATATATATATATATATATATATATATATATATATATATATATATATATATATATATATATATATATATATATATATATATATATATATATATATATATATATATATATATATATATATATATATATATATATATATATATATATATATATATATATATATATATATATAAATATATATATATATATATATATATATATATATATATATATATATATATATATTTATATATATTTATAATCATCTCCAAGCAGTGATAAAAAATGCGCTAAGAGTATCAAAAATGAAGACCTTAAAGAGCACATCTGGCAAGAGTCTACGAGATGGACACCAGGATAAGAGAAATATGCGAGAGAAAGAGAAATATCGAAGATGTCGTTAGGTAAGGAACACAACAAAGAAAATGGTATGCGCATGTGAAAAGAATGGAACCATCCAGACTCCCCCACATAGCACTGCACAGCCAACCCTAAGGGAGACGATTTCCGGGCAGACCAACAAAATGGTTTGACATCTGGGGATTGACATCGCAGGAGGTTAATCTCTATTAAAAACAGGCCATAAGATGAAGGAGAAGAAGATTTTCAGATGACGTAATTATTAAATGCTAAGTATTAAAAAAAACCTTTTACTTTTTTCAACTTCTTAATTAAAAACTTTGTGCAAGGAAGAATTTAACGAGAGAGCATTAAAATTTGTGTATTTAATAAATTATATTATAAAGTTGGTAAATTATTTAAATACCGCCGTTTTAAAGTTTCCCGGGGTGTTGTAAAGTTACTCAAAGCACTGTACACAACTCTAATCCTCAAGTTTCATGTTCCAATATACAATTACGGTTTTAACCCTCGATTAGTACGAAAGATTTCTGTGTATTCAAATGTATATAACTAATTATATAAGAACTTGTGTTAGATTGCGTTAATCCTTTAAGTTTTCAGTGTAAATAAGGAAAATAATAGACATTTCTAATTAATTTTACTAAAAAACTTACTATCTCGCCACTTCTTTGCATAGGTTGACGCTCGACTGTGAAACTGGCGTCACGGGTTCGATTCCCGCCAACTGCAAAATAAATTCTAGGAAGATTTATTTTCAATTGGTCTGGGTATTTGTAAAGTGTTAATCACATATACCTTTCCTATCCTCACTATCCTACCTGCTTTTTTTCAGACATATGGACCGAGATCCGATCTTCTTCTTCTACGCTTCTAGCCCCTATCCGCACCCAATGGTGCATAGGGCACTGCATGGTATTAACGCAGTGTGATCTTGATTGTTACTTCCGTGAAGGCAAGGTGATCACTTCTTCACTTCACTTTCAGTCCAGGGTAATATTGAATAAATATTTATTTTCACTCCCACTTGTGAATCGAACCCGGGTCTTCCAGCACGGTAGCTAAACATGCTCACCATTACATTACGGTGGAGATCCAATATATATGGAGCATAAGTCAAATTCAATCCGAATTAGTTCGCATATAATTTTAAGAAGAGAAATAATATTTTCTTTTCTTGAATGTTTTTCGCAGATTTTCGTCGGGTTTCGTCGGGTTTCGCGGATTTTTGTGGCACATTTTATAAACTTTGTAAATTTAAACAACTTTGTTTTAACCACTTTTGTATTATAAGTACACTTTAATTTATTATTAGATTAAAACCAATATTTTTAGCTTTTCCAGTCTGATGATGTCGGTAACGACGAAACCCGGTCGCTGGTCAAATAAAAAAGTGGAAAAGCTAAAAATATTGGTTTTAATCTAATAATAAATTAAAAATGCAATTCCATCACGAAGTGTCAGTGGATAATATAAATCTAGTACACTTTAACTTACCGGTTTTGACAAGAACCTTGTTATCATCAGAGTTCTGGTAAAGGAATGTAATTAATTATGAGTATTTTAATGTTTTAGAATTTAATTAACCCTGATGATGACAAAAATAATAAAAAAAGTGGTAAAAACAAAGTTATTTAATTTTATAAAGTGTAAACAATATTTTTGGATACTTCTTTTGACCAGTTGATTATCAACATTATTTTATTTTGCAAACATTTAAATTTATCTAACACTGAGTTAGTCTCCTTACAGATGATTTTATAGCCCTCTCAACTGACGATAAAGCATATTTCGTTTTTAATGAGTTAAAAAATTATTTATTATGGATAAAAATAATTTTTATCATAATTTTAATCACGAACAAAAATAACTAATATAAGTCTCTCATTTCCTGACATGTAATATTTGCGTAATATACTTTCCATCATAAGATTTTCAAGTCGATTCAACACCAAATGGTTTGACTTCAAATCGCTTAACTCCGATCAATTTCAGGAATAAACTTATTTTCAGATTGTGATATTTTGTAAAGAGTACCTATCTCAATACGATCACTTTTTTATTGTTCAGCTTATTTGATAAAGATGAGTATGGAAGAGAAGTTGGTTTTCTAACAGAGAGACAAATAGTTGAAATGCCATCGAGTAAAATCTCGTGATATTTTATAGTAATTTTACTGTTTTAACTTAAAAAAATATTATGATATCGTAAGAAAGCTAGTAAACCTTTACTTTATACAAAGTAAGGACTTTAAGAAAATATTATACCAACACACCCCTATTTACGATTTTTTATATAAAATAACAACAGGAAAAAATCGACATTCTGCTCAGTTTATTCGTTATTTAATAAAGCTTTAACATTTTATTTCTTTACAACATTTTGAGTGTGTCCAAATACTTGTTCACAAATCTAGATTATCTCCAATTATAGGAGTTATTTTCATATTATTTTTGCCATCTCATCAAAGATTCTTTTCATCTCACCAACAGACGTCTCTAGTGAAGTTCTAGTGATTCAAGAACAATGTTTCGAAATTAGTTCATATACATAGAACTTCCAATAATTTGAGTAGTGTGGTTGTCAATAATGGGAAGAATTGGTGAATGTTACACGTGTATAAAGTGATCAATTAAACCAGCCTATGACAGTCGTCAGCCACGTAAAATCCCAGACCTCCATATTCTCCTTCAACTTTGATGAGATGTCAAAAATAATATTTTATTTCTTTATTTTTCCTTTATTTTTTTCTATTTCTCCATACCCAAAGGATGCATTGGGCATCACAATACATTGACCTTGGTATTATTTGATCGTTAATCATTTGGTCACAATTATTTGGTGAATGTCTGATCCTTTAATATCCTATAAGCTACCGATTGATTCCTGGCTATAAAGCTTAATGTTCTTATCCATTGATGCGGAAAATATCCAATTATAGCTCCTTTTTTCTTAATTAGGAAATTGTCAAGTGCTAAAGAAAACAATTGGTCATTAACTAATTAGTCGGTTTAAAGGACAAATTCGTTAAGATGCTCCTTATATTTATAAAAAAAAAAAAAAAAAAACATGTTGATTTGTTCAATATCTTCTGTCTCCATTAGATAATCAACGAGTGTTAATAATATTTATTTGATTTTTTTACAAATTTGACTTAACGTTGCATTTGAATACATCTGTGACAAGTGTTCCTTCTTACTCTTGATCGTTTCTTACATTAAGGCAAGGTGATTACCCCTGCGCTTCGGAAACCAGTCCTAGGTAGTATTAAAAAAATATTGGAGTGTAAAATCATTATTATTTATTTTCACCCCGCCTGGGAATCGAACCCGGGATCTCAGTAGCTCATTACACCACGGAGGTAGATAGGTAAAAATATGCACATTAAAAATAATAAAGAATTATAGTTATGGCATCGCCATCTGTTGAACGTAACAGCAACACACGCAATACTAAATACCGCTCATAGCAGACAGCGTGCTTTTGGATAGTTGCTTTTACTTCATCGTCCGATTGCATTGTTGATTCATTGATTTAGGATATTAAGCCTTGTGATATTTTCAAAAAAATGTTAAAAAATATGTCTTTATTGTTAAATTAAAAATGATTTGATTCATAATTATTTTTTTGACAAAGAACTGTTGAATAAATTTTGAAAGTTTCTTGGTATGTCAAAATTAGAAACCTTTGTGTATTTATAGTAACAATAATCTTTCCTTATCGACTTTAAAAGCTCCCTTCCGATTTAAAGCGAGTTTGTTTGCACGATTAAATAATAAGGGTTTACTTGACCGAAAGGGTGTAATCGCTCGGCAAAGGAAACTACCCCTTGAAGTGAAATTGGAATAATACCTTACGCAGATATGTGGGGTACAATCGGGGACATTAATTCCTGACGTGTTTTGAAGTTAATTCTCTCGCGGGTTCCTGCACGTCTGCGAGTGTTCATATTTTATGTAATATTACTATACCGTACTACACTAGAGGCCACAAGTTTGACGGGCTTTTAAAATTAATTTAAATATACTGAAAAAGTTATAACAAATAAAGGGAAATGTTTAAAACGTTTTTTAAAGATCATAATTTACATCAAGAGTCTTCGAGATATAATAAGAAACTCCAGGATCAGGGAAATATGCGAGATCGAAGATGTCGTTAGGTGGGGAAGGCAACGAAGGAGACAATGGTATCCGCATGTGAGGAGAATGGAAAATGGAATGGAGAATGAATCCAGACTCCCCCACATCGCACTGTACGGCCAACCCCATGGTAGACGACTCCCTAGCAGACCACAAAAGAGATGGGTCGATAGCTCTTAAAAACAGGCCACAAGGCCTACAACAATATGAAGAAGAAGAAGAAGATAATTTACATGTACGAGTATATTGCGAGTATAAAGTACCTGTATATGTAAACATTCTTTAACTCCTACTTTTATTGGTACCATATAATGTATACTTTGCTATTATTTTTTTTATATCTTACATACTCATTTGACTAATTAACAATATAAATTATTATAAAAAAAATTAACATGAAAAAATATCTGTAATGAATCATACATATATCACACATAACTAATATAATTTCCTTTAGCAATATATTTGTATGAAATTATTGTAAAAAATATTGTAACTTTCTTCATTTTCATTATCGCGTGTGTGTGTGTTTGTATGTATGTGTACCTGGGTATGTGTTAGAGAATCAAACGATGATTATTATGGAGATTAATTTAAAAAGTTACAAATATTTTATGTGTCTTAATTTTTATTCACAAATCTCGGTTTGCGTACTTAAAAGTTCATCCGCGTAGTTTCATACAGGTTTCTGCTTAATAGGAAGCTTACACAACACAACCATAGAAAGCGCTGAGAACTCACATGTGTCAATTTAAGGATAAATATACAAGTTCCAAAGTTTTCAATCGTGGGTAGAATGGTGAATTTTACACGTGTATAAAGTGATCAGTCAGTCTTACCTATTATAATAGATTTATATTATCCACTGACACTTCGTGATGGAATTGCATTTTTAATATATTATTAGATTGAAACCAACATGTTTCGCTTTTCCACTTTATTTTTTATTTGACCAGCGACCGAATTTCGTCATTACCGACATCATCAGACTGGTGGGAGGCTATACAAATTGTTATGTTTTATATAAAACATGGCAGGGGTTGATAACCATGATTTGATATGATATAAAAAAAAAATAATAAAAATAAATTAAATAAATAAATAAAAATTATATAATATAAAAAAAAATAATAAAAAAATATACAAAAAAAATGAATAAATAAAAATTATATCAAATCATGGTTATCAACTCCTGCCTTGTTTTATATATAACATAACAATTTGTTTTGCTTCCCACCAGTCTGATGATGTCAGTAATGACGAAACCCGGTCGCTGGTCAAATAAAAATAAAGTAGAAAAGCTAAAAATATTGGTTTTAATCTAATAATATATTAACCTATTTTAGATAGTGTGCCCAGTAAATACCCAGACATCCATATTCTTCTTCATGTATTGTATATTGAGATATTGATATATTTCTCATCTCACTATCGACGATTTGCGTGGATGTTCTAGCCAATCTCTGAATCAAGTCATAGTGTTCTCTGGACAAACCCACTTAACGTCGCTTAAAAACGTTCTTGAAAGTTATACTTATTTACCTACAGCATTACTTTGCAAGACTTAACTAGTTGTTACGAGAATATTTCCACAAGAATTACAGTAAAAGTTGAGACAAATGGTGTTCATGAAACTTTTCCCGAGTGTGCTTCATATTATTTATGTCAAAGAAGCAAGGAAATGAAAAATATAATATTATTTGACAAAAATTTATAAGTTTGTAAACCATTTAAAAACAAAGACACAAGTTTTTCCGTTTGTCAAAAAGATACTTCATACAGAAAATAATAATCTAACATTCAATAATTACATTTTCTGTCTTTATTTTTAAATATACACAAATAGTAGGTACTACCAATTTCGCGAGTTAAAAGACTCGTATTAAAGATTTTACACATTTAAAATATAAATTTAAATTGGTAAATAAAACTATGTATTTCTTGAAATCTATGTATTATAACACGTGTTTCTATGCAATACGCATTATTTTCGAACACAGTGTGTGAAGCTAAGTCCTAATTTTAGAGTTGTGTCTTTGGGACGTTGAAGGATGAAGAGGGGAAACATAGACTAAAGGATTGTCTAGGTTCCGACTAAAAATAATTAAAAAGGAAAAAATAGCTTCTACCCCCTGTTCATTCTTTTAAGTCCCAAGAACACATCTCTAAAATTTAGACAAAGCTCCACATACTGCTTATAAAATAAAACAACTTTGTTTTAACCACTTTTTTATTGTTACACTTTATCCAACCGGTTTTGACAAGAACCTTGTTATCATCAGGGTTGATGTACTAAATTCTAAAGCATTGAAATACTCGTAATTAATTACCTTTCCCTTACCACAAACTTCCACGCACTCCGTACAAGGTTCATGACAAGGTTCTTGTCAAAACCGGTTGGATAAAGTGTACCAATAAAAAAGTGGTTCAAACAAAGTTGTTTCATTTTATAAAGTTTATAAAATGTGCCACAAAGTATGTATCTGCGAAAAACATTCTAAAAATTCACATACTGTGTTTAAAAATGACGCGGAAATGATTTTAAGTAAAAGTGGTATTTACCAAGTAATACCTTAATTAAAAATGAATAAATATTACCACAAAGTGACTGCAGATTCAAATTATTAAATGATTGTAAAAAGTTTGATGACGCTATTTTATTTATTTTTCCTAACCCCTTTAAATATTTTGAATAGAGCTCCGCTCGGATCGCCCATCCGCAAACCACTACTTTGTAAATGTAATAGTATGTAAATGGGTACTTTGTGCTGCTTTAAAATATTTATGCACATATCTTATGCAACTTATATAAATGTAAATGAGTCGTTAAATGCGCCCTAAACAGAACTTTATTCGAACATACCCCTTGCGAAGAAAACTTAAAGTTTGAAGCATTAATCTTTTGAGAGAATATTCGCCAAGGCCCCTTTTGCCATCGAGCCCCTTTTGTCAATATTCTCTCTAACAACTGTTTTTTTTGTATGCATATATAAGCAGTTATTCTCAAACTGTTGTAAAGCTTCATTTCGTTTGACGACTAAGACATCGTCCCAGATTTTTACATTAACGTGGAAACACTTCTAAAATACCACTTTTGAGTATATCATTGTAAACACGACTAGTTTTGAGAATTAAAGATGCTCTAATCAACAGGTGAAACTACAATGAGATTGTATAAACAACAAAATTGATTGTTTGTTTGTTTAAATAAATAAAAAATACTCATTTTCAAAAATTCGATTAATAAAATCAAATTTAGTAAAATCAAAATAGTAAAATTATAATTCATTATTTTTAAAAAAAATTAAAACGTAAATCATGAAAATTCAAAATTAAATTAAATTAAATTAATTAAATTAAAAAGTAAAATTAGTTTACAAAATATGCAATTAAATTTGTAGAATAATACGATGATCTAAATATAGAAATAAAAACTTGTATTATACCACTTTTGAGTAAATTAATGTACTTTCACCTGTAAATGAGAATATATGTAGTTCTCGAAACTAGCCGTGTTTACATTAATAAACTTCAAAGTCGTCCTTGCAAGTGTTTTATTATTATATTTAAATCAACACTTTATTAAATTAAGTTCACATCAAATTATTACATGATATAATTTTAGGCTTTGTTCTAAACTTCTACGGTTTTATGCCCGATTTCACATTTGCCTACAAAATTTTACCAAACCTACAAAAGTTTTATCGGCTTTCACCCCCTGAATCCTACTCTCATCTAGTTATAATCATCTTATTCTCTAGTAAATTGCCATCGCTCTACACCCACGTTCCAAAAAGCAATAGCAAAATCAGCTTTATACTTGATCAGGGTAGCAAAGAGGGGGTGAGATTTGGCCTAACTGTTTTTTTAGTATGATATTTTGGTAATCAGACCAATTTTATTTATTTTGGATATATATTTTTTTACATCGCGGAGATCGATGAAATTTTTTTTTTCTAAATATCTCATTTCTCTATTGAACATCATTATTTTAACATAATTTACAATTACAAAACAAAAAACATATTGAAAAATATATTTTAACCAAATTTCATACTTTTTACAAAGACTGCTTAAAATAATTCAATATTTTATTAAAATTTTACTTTGATGTTGACCAAATTCGAACAACAAGAATTTTCCGACTATGTAGTATAGTAGTAACTGTATTCATCTACCGTGCTAAAGGTCTTGAGTTCGTTTCCAAGGTGGGTTAAAATAAATATAAAATATCACTCCCACATATATTTTACATCACCCTGGACTGGTACTATAAACGCAGGATTGATTAACTTACAGTCATGCAATTAATGATCAAGATAACACTGCGTTGGTATAATGGAGTGCCCTATGCACCATTGAATTCAGGGTTAGAAGAAGGTTACGAGTACTATTTTATTATTTTATTTTGATAAGAAGTTGAGACACCTACATATAAATAGCCCTCACACAATTCTCAATATTATTAACATTTAAAGCATTTACTTTGTGATTAGTCATTTTTACCTTTGTATTTTTTTATATTTTTTTTGTAATGTTAGTATGCAACCACTCACCGACATTTCTACACAGGCATGAGAATCTCGGTGTGTGGTTATTTACTAATCTCACTAGCATTTTCGTCAAAATATAAAATCCTTCATACTGTTAAACGTAGAGCTTGCTAGATACACCCCCAGTTCATTTACATATATGATACGTATGTACTGTAAAGAATAAAATCTAGATTTATCAATTAATCTTCGTAAAAATTACTTTTCATAATTATTTTTACGAATTGACAGTGTTCGTTCGAATATTTGAGAAACTGTGTGAAGTCCTACTAATGTTCTCTCTTCGTAGCAAACTTTGTTCCGTTTTGTTTGCAGAGAGTCAGCGGCACCATCAATCTCCGTTTTCTTCTAACTCCTCGCCCATTTTATTCCCCATCAAGTGGAGCACTAAAGTTTTTTTTCTCCAACCTCTTCTCCTATCTTCTATTCAATGATCTGCAATCCCATCTACACGTGTAAGGGTGAGATCATTATTTACACCTACTAATAATGTCTGATTTTCTCCCCTCCGTTTTGTATTTTTTGTTTTATTGTGTTCGATACTGAAAACGACAGTGCTTTATTGCCATGATTAACCGTTATGTCGAATAACCACATCACCATAATTCAAAACCGATAATAATTAATTATCTACGTGATAAAAATTTAGAGTTCAACACTTTAAATATTTAATAAAAATATATTTACGCATTTAATTGTGCCTAGATATTAAGTTATATTTATTAATATAAGATACTAACGTTTGAAAGTGTAGCAAAGAAGTTAGCAAAAGAATGATGGATGTAGACTGAATTCGGTTGAAATGCGACCTCTCAGACGAATGTGCGGCAAAACGATGTATGGTAGATGTTCGAATAGTGAAATAAGGAAAGAATGCATGGCTGATATAAGCGTTGAACCTGTGGAACGAATGAGTGAGGAAAGAAGAGTTAAACGAATTTATAAGGCGAACGAATTCGGAAAAAGTAGCAGAGGAAGACCGAGAAAAACTTGTTATCAAATACTTGAAAGTGGTCTGGTCAGAAGTCGAAATGATCGGCGGGTAGGTATGAGGAGATGCATGAATGTGGAAGAGGCGAAGATTGTTCGAAAAAACAGATTGGTATGGCGTTTTATTCACTCTGCCTACCCCTGCAGTAAAGCAGCATGATGGTTAGTTAATGGTGGTGGTTAATATGAATACCATTTGCTTAACCAAAGCGATTATTTAATAATTCAATATTTTATTTGTATCACTTTCAATACCGACATATTTTACAGTGCACTTATGTTTAAAAAAGCTTCTTGCTTTTAATGACTAGATTTAAAGTTCAGAAAAATTAAATCTTGTTAAAAAATCAGTTGAATTTGTATAACGTAAAGAGGGTAAAAACATTGTCAGACTTTTGATGGAAACTTGAATAATCTAATAAAAAGGTTTTTAAAAAATGACAAAGAAATGGATTTTCTCGTTAATTAGTAAAAGTTTTAGCTGGAATCAAATTCAAATTTATGTTAAATAAAATCATTGGAAGGTTTACTTATTTAAGAAACCTCTTTAAGTCTAGTCTCTGCCATTGAATCAGAAACCATTGTACGATGAATTTACTCAACTTAAAATATTTTAATTGATTTTTTTATCTTCAAATCGGCTTATTGAAATTCGTTTTGATTCCACAGCTCGTGTCAGAATTTATAAAATCGTAAAACAATTAGAAATTTGTAAATTGTACTTAAAGTACATATTAGCGGGTTTAATTATTTCGTATCGTATTCTGCCTGGAATGTGTTTGCCTTTTGATGATTTAAAAATAGCAGTAACTTTTAAGTTTTATAAAGTTATGACATTTTGAGTGTGTCCAAATACGTCACAAATCAGGATTATCTCCAATTATGATACAATACATTATTTTGACATATCAACGTAGACATGCACATCAAAAATAAACATCTTCTTCGTCTATGTTGAGATTTAAAAAAATTATGTAAATAAAGTAAATTTCAGCATTTTGGGGTGTTTCCAAATCCTTCATCACACATCAGCCAATATATAAAACAATCCAGTTAGAATATTGCATCACACTCAATAAAAAGTTCTCTGTTGACTAAAAGATTTTTCAAACCAACGAAAGATGGATTAAGTGAACTCACACATCACTAGTGTCATAAGATTGATGATAAACGAGTATGTATGTAGGAAAACCATAAATTAGAGTAGCGTGGTTGTCAATCATGGGTAGAATGGTAAACGTTGCACTATGAAAAGTGATAACTTAACCAGCCTATGAACGTTCATAAGCCCTATAAATGCCTTGAAATCCACATTCATCTTCATCTTTGTTGAGATGTTAAGAAAATGGATATATTAATTAATTATTTTATTTATTATTTCGGCATTTACTTTGTGGTAAGACATGTTAAAATTATTATAGAAAACACTTGTATTTTTACCACTTCAGTTTATTTATATAGAGCTGAAGTTGGAAGCTTAGCTTCTGAAACTAGTAGTCATAAATATACTCAAGTGGTAAAAACAAGTGTTTTCTTTAATAATTTTAAGTAATTATGCTTTATCCAAAGTAAAACGAGAAATTAAAAAAATAAATTGATAATTTGTTTCCTTGTATTTTTTTATTGTTTTCTATCAAGCACGTATTGATATATCACTAGTGTTTTTTTAACATGATTATTTAGCCTTAATTAAATAAAACACCAAGTAAAATATATAACTAAGTATTAAGATAGATTAATTAATTTTTTATATATTATTACCAAAATATATTTATCAAAGTCAAATACTTTGAAAATAATTTCTAAATTACTTATTTTATATATGGTTTGGGAAGGTATAAGTTTAAAAAAAAACTTTCCACTATTGTTAAAATGGTGATTCGTAACGTTTCAGCAC
Source organism: Brachycentrus maculatus (assembly GCF_059751285.1). Classification (NCBI taxonomy): domain Eukaryota; kingdom Metazoa; phylum Arthropoda; class Insecta; order Trichoptera; family Brachycentridae; genus Brachycentrus; species Brachycentrus maculatus. The sequence goes on along the minus strand of NW_028282185.1, from coordinate 23,667 downwards.
AAAAAGTTAAAAGGCTAAGTATGTTATTTATACACCATTTTACAAACGCAAAATAATTAATGTTCCCAAAGTACATACATTATGGCGTCTTTTGAATTCTCTATAAATGAATGGTCTAGCGGGCAAATTTAGCGTAAGAATCTTAAAGGATCCGACTTTAGGGTGTTTTTGTGAATGTCGTTCAAGGGCTAACTGTATCTTTACTACCCCGCAAATACTTTTCCAACCAATTAACTTAACGTAGCCCTGACCAGTGAAATGAAAGTAGGTACATTCGATATCTTAACAAAATAAGATATTTTTATTTATTTTATTTATTTATTTAATCTTGTTACATTTTTTAATTCAATTTAATACATTTCTATAAATTTTTATCATAAATTTAATTCAATCTTTTGATTTTAATTTCGCTGAGACTCTCCAAAAAAGAGATTATCTCATGTGCTTTTTCGACTTTTTTTAGAGAGAAGGACTTTTTTCGTTTTTTTCTGTTAGTACAGTGTTTTACATTTTGAAAAATATTATTCTGAACATATATTTCTATGCGGTTTAGTTTTCTATTGTATAGTCTGTATATGTTTATAGTATTCGTTTAGTTTATTTTTTAGAGCGTTTGTGTCTTTTTTTTCTAAAGGGAAGCTGTTAATTTTTGTTGGTACTGTTTTGTGTCGCGTTTGGATATTTTAAAATTATTTTCATATGTTTAGTATATGTTTTTTTTTCTAGTTTTAAGTGATTTTTTTGTTTGAGATGTTGTATATTTGATGTTTTTTTGTTAATATATTCTTTGATATGTATTGGGAATTTTGCAAAAAGGGTTGGTTGGAAATACAGACTAGAATTGAAAAAAAAACTTTATATAACAGAGTTTGGCTACCGTACTAGAATTTTTAGGTTATTTTTTCAGGGAGTCAAATAAACAATCTATGATTTTAACTTTCATATTTATTTAATATTTTCTCAAACGCAGTGCTGATCACCTTACCCTCGTGTATTTGACGATAAAGATAACACTTCTTAAATACGACGCAGAAGTGCCCTATGTACTAAAGGATCAAAAAATAATTTTGTGGTGTTAGTAACAAACTCAAGTTTCTGAAATATTGTAAAAATAAATAAACTTTCTTTTAATAAATAAAATAAAAAAAATAAAAAAATTGTTGTTAATTTTTTTTTATCAATATAAATATTTAAAATAAAAACATAAATATTTCAAAATATGTAAGTGATGCTTCCTTGAAATTTTACTCTTAATCCTCGTCCAATTATCGATTATCGAATCGCCACCTAAGACGATTCACATCAATAATAAACTTTGAAAATATGATGTGTGTATTTTCACCTGTTGATGAGAACATCTGTGGTTTTCGAAATTAGTCGTGTTTACTATTTACTTTGTAATAAACTCAAAAAAGTGTTTTCAAATAAGTGTTTAAATATTTAAATTTATAAACGACTTTATACGGCTCATTTTATATTTCAAGCCAAATTTTAAAAAAAAGCTTTTAAGGCCCTATGATTCGTTTTTATTTGACCTTTACAAGCTTTAACAAAAAAAAATCTTCAATGACTTTCGCCTTTATTTGTCTTTTATATTGCGCCGATTCCATTTATTTCAAAGTCTAGGTATATTTGAGATGTGCGTATTAAGTATCTTCAAATCGAATGGAAAAACGGTTCTTTCCAGTGATATTTTATTATGATATCACATAGTATCGTGAGATACATTGAATATTAATTTTATTTTTTTTTTCGATTTACTTGGTTAATATTATATAAGGTAAATATAATACGTAGCAGTTTAGTAGTCTTTAGTAATTATTATACTTCACTATATAAGTTTTTAAAATAGGTGCCTGAGGCGAATACTGGGTGTAAAGCGGTATGACTTCGTCAGGAATATGAGTGGAAAAAATCAACAGCCCCTCATACTGGAAGTCCTGAAGAGGAGAAGATGGGAACCTGTCTTTAGAATACCACCAGAGAGTATTAAACCCTCATGTCTCATCTTCCGACTCCGAGGATTCCGGGGCCCCGGAAGGCCGCTGACGACCATTCACCGACTATATTCAGCAGAACTTCGAGATGCTGGACTGACCTGGGAGGAAGCCATGGAGATGGCGCGTGATAGAGTGACATGGAGACGTCTCGTGTTGACCATATGCTCCAACAAGTTAGCGAATATAAAAAAAGAAGTAAAATGAAAATTAAAGAGCCTGCTCCTTTAATCTTATATGTGGAACCTTTTAATTTAATTAATATTCCAGTTACATCATATTTAAAAAAAAAAAAAAATAAACTGCTGATTTGAATACCCATTCATGTCTAAAATTAAAATTATTTAACAAGCATAAATCGATGAAATTGCTACGTTTACCTATATATTTTACGAAAATACGTCATGATAAAAATTTTTAACAATTTTCGTCATACAAAATTTGTATATTTTGTGGATACAAGTTACAATATATATAATAAACCCGAGTGAGTAAAAAATATTATTTTGTTAAAACAAAATGTTTAAAACTCACTCAAAATTTTTTTTTTTACAATCGTTATTCGATAAAATTACTACGTTCATATATTGTACAAAAAACGTCGTATTTAACCGTTTCTACAGAAGTCTTCATACAAAATTTGTATCTTTTGTGGACACATACAAAAGATACAAGACATATTGTAAACCCAAGTGAGTAGAAAAAATTCTTTTGTTAAAATATCATGCTTAAAGAGTCATATAATAAATAAGAGATGCTTGAAGAATTGCTGTGAAATATTAAGTACTACCCATTGTAAGCGAATAGCGTTACTTTAATATATGACACAAAATATTTTGATAATATTTTTGTAGAATATTTTTTTGAGATATTAGCTTGTGAACTGTCATAACGGTATAAATGGTGTATTTTACGATATATCTTGGTTTATAATACGTAAATGTTCTTAAATCGACAATTCACTATAATTAGAGAAAAAAAATGGATATATATATATATATATATATATATATATATAAATATATATATATACATATTTATATTTAAAAAAAAAAATATATATATATATATATATATATTTATATATATATTTATATATCTATATATATATATATATATATATATATATATATATATATATATATATATATATATATATATATATATATATATATATATATATATATATATATATATATATATATATATATATATATATATATATATATATATATATATATATATATATATATATATATATATATATATATATATATATATATATATATATATATATATATATATATATATATATATATATATATATATATATATATATATATATATATATATATATATATATATATATATATATATATATATATATATATATATATATATATATATATAAATATATATATATATATATATATATATATATATATATATATATATATATATATATATATATATATATATATATATATATATATATATATATATATATATATATATATATATATATATATATATATATATATATATATATATATATTGACATTCAACTTCAAGGACTCATTCATAATCATATAAACTTGAAAGCTTTCCTAAATTTGTTCAGTAAAGTTGTGAAAGTCTAGTTGGAAATAGAAGCAAAGAAAAATCGAGTAAAACTTGGTTTGATCAATTGTGGACACAAGTCGGAATAATTGACGAGTATGTATTTTATGAGGAGTTCCACGAGTTCCATATGGAAGAGGCGAAGAACGTCAATAAGACAGACGGCTTTTTTCTCTCTGCTTACTTTTGCGGGGAAGCGGCTTGATGGTAAGTTAGTTAGTTAATAAAATAAATGAAGTGTTATAAGTTTTTATGTCCTTTTTAATAATGTCTATGTCCTACCGACAGATCCTAAAAGCAAATTGTATACATATTTCCACATTGATTGGAAACGCACCAATTAACGGACCGTTATTCTTATACGGTGTATTATTGGAAAAGGGTTTATTTCAAAAGATTTGTTTGAATTGGAACTGGAGAGGTTCTATCTGATGAAGTGGAGAGAGTGAAAAACGACTATCAATTAAATTTATTAAGTACGGTATATATTTTTTTTTAATTTGACTTTATTTGACACGGTATTAATATTTGATTTTATAAACAATTTATAGTTATTTATTTTATCTTTTTTTTTCTACGGATGACTTCTTAATAGACAAAATTCATATATTAATAAAACAAAAGAGATGGAATTCAATCATTGGGATGTTATTATGTGGAATCAGTTTTAACAAATAAAAACCTTTTCCCAAAAGCTTAACTGGAAGTACACAACGTAGTCCTGGTTCCAACCCTAATGTATAGAAGTAAAATATGGAGTTGAGTAGACTGAATACAGTCAAAATGCTATTGAAATGCGAATGTGAGGAAAAACGATATATGAGAGATGTTCGAATGGTCAAATAAGGAAGGAATGCAAAGGTGAGATAAGCATTATCGTTGAAATTAAGAAAGATATGTTGAGATGATTTGAACATATGAAACGAATGAGTGAAAAAAAATCGGTAAAACAAATTTGTTTGGCGAATGTTGTTGGAAAAAATAGTAGAGAAAGACTGAGAAAAAAAAGCTCAAATTAATAATTCAAACAATATGACCCCGTTCATGATTCAAATGCAGTACGTCGCATTGCTTTTCCGGCGCTTGAACGTTAAAATATTTTCCTTTGACGTTAGAAATGCAGTCTTCCATCCGACGGAGAGGAAAATCTGTTTGATTTTCACAGAAATATGAAATATTTTCAGTTATGATGACGTCAGAATCGAATTTCGAAGTGGAAATAATAAAGTCGTATATTTCAACCGATTCATCCAACTAGTATATATAATATATATAGTCATACACATAACGCGATATAAATATAAAACTTTATGCTTTTTAACATACTGAGGTTTTTGTTCGTAATATTGAATAAGCGCTGAGATTCAATATCCAGAAAATCAAAACGAAAATGATATTTCAATGATCCTTTTCCTAGAAACATTTATCAAATACAATTAGGTTGGATCAGAAATTTTAAAAAAATCAATAGAGTCTGAGAAGAATATTGACAAATGTTTATCCCGTAGCATTATTAACATACTTAAAATGAAAAACCAGAAAAAAAATGGAAACCAAAAATTTGTAAAAGTCATGTAGTTATTTTACTTTTACTTGAAGCATTTATTTATAACAATAAGGTTGGGTCCGAAATAATAAAACATTTTTTAATGTAAAGAGACTCAGAAGATTATTAATATATATTTTCCCCGCATTATTGACATAAGTTTAATAAAGAGTTTGAATAAATAAGTTTTAAAGTAAAATGGATAAAAGTTTCGTAAAGTTTTGTTGGTCAGAAACAATAAAATATTTTTATTTATAAAAAGAGTCTCAGAAGATTTTCAACATATTTTTGTCTAGCATTATTGACATATTTGTTTTAAAAAGCCAAAACAACGCTTTAAAATATTAAGTAAAAATGACAGATGAACTAGTAAAGTTATTTAATTACTATGCTGTATTAAAAATAGTTAATAATAAGTTCAATTAGGTTAATAATTTGAAGCAGTTTCCATGCTCGAGATTTTGGATTCGAATTGCGAAATACAACTCATTATTTCTGTATCAAACCATATAGTTGTGGCGCACAGTAGTTAGTGTGAAATAAAATGTATGAGGTTAATATAAATAACACATTTTGACAAGGATCGTTGGACTATTGGATTGCGTATCGATGAATTCGACCACAGATCGCGGGAATATTCAGCTAAACAATAAATTTTAGATTTTAAAAAATATTTATAAATAATATCTATAAAAAAATATATTTGCTCCAGCTGGGGTGAAATAAATCAAATATCTCAGGTAAGCAAAAAAAACACTTTTTGACACGAATTGTTCAACTAATGGATTCAATTGCAGATCGCGATAATACTCATCAAAACAGTAAATCAAATATAAAACGCTTTGAACATTTTAAAACAAAAAATGCTGAAGTATTCCCATGTAAGAATACAAAAAATATTAATCGAATTACTTGGACGATTATCAAGTTATAGAGAAAATATTGTTTCGGGGTGGATGTTAAATCTCTCTTCTTAGGTCCGGATGAGTTAACTATCCAAATTG
>NW_028282185.1:0-12500 GCF_059751285.1 Brachycentrus maculatus | reverse complement strand
AGTGAAGAAAAAAAAATAATTAATATTTTAACACGTCGATTTTTATATTAGAATCAATACAATGAGTTTATTTAGTTCGTTTTATATTTAAGACCAGATGTAAAAGGTAGCTTTTGAGGCCCTGTAATGAGTATATTTCGACTTTTACTAGGTTCATCATAAAAAAATATCATTACCATAGTTACTTTCGCCTTTATTTATGTTTTATATTACGCCGATTCCATTAATTTCAATGTATACAAGTAGTTTTCGAAACTAGTCATGCTTGCATCAATAAACCCAAAAATATTCATTTAAAAATGAAAAAAGAATAAAATTTTCAAAAAGTGCGTGATTTAAAATCCTGCTTTATAAATGAACCAAGTGCTCATTATTTCAACGATTTTCATGTTAACAATATCTTTTACTGGATTTATCTCATATCCTGACATGAACGAAAATGTCATTGAGATGGATGCCTGGGTTTATAGGGCTTACGATCTTTTGTAGTAATCGCCTTATACACGGTGTAATATTTTCCATTTCTCACACAATTGATAAAAATATTACTAAATTTCGGAAATCGTTTATTATATTTTGAGATATTGACATTATTTTAACAAACATCACTGATGCCATATGCTGCAGAACTTGAATGGAAGAATCAATTAAACTTTACATAATCATGAAAATAAAAATCTTTAATGTTTTTCGCAAATACTTTGTCGTACATTTAATAAACTTTATTAAATAAGACAACATTGTTTTGAACCACTGTTTAAAGATATATTTTTTTTAAAGTGGTTTAAAACGAATTTGTTTTATTTTATAAAGTTTTAAAATAAAAAAAAGGTATTTTTGGACTTTGGATGAATTCTTAAAAAAATATAAAATAATAAATAAAAAAATTACTCCTCCAACTCCTTTCACTTAAAATCTCACTCAATGAACCACTCAATCAACCTAAACTAATTTTTAATTACATTTCTCTGTTTTAAAGTTAGTGCATGTCCATCCGTGGAAAAATGCTAGGAACTTGTTAAAACCGGTAGGAAAAATATCAAGTAAACCATAAATGAAAGTGGTTTAAACCAACTTTGTGTTTTATTATTTATAGTTTAAGTTTGTAAAAAATGCCTCAAGGTATCGCCAAAAAACATTCAAAAATTCAGTTGAAAGTGCCATCAACAAATTTTGGTCGACTAAGTAGCTAAGCTTAACCCAAGAACCATATCAAAATAAAGTAATAGTATTTTCTTACATCGATTCTCACCAGGTAAGACCATATAAGGAGATTTATTTGCTATTACAAATAATAAATGTTATTTTTTAAACCGATTTTATCAATCAATCTCAAAAGTTTCAAAAGAGAACTATTGTCGTTTAGTTCTTAAAAGGGTTAAGAAGAAAAAACGGTAAATTTTTACTTTCAAAAGTTTTAAAGTGTTCAAACTTAACAACTGTACTTTACAATTGAATAAAATAAATTTTCAAGGTAAAGGATCTCGAACGATTTTCGCAGGCGGTGAAATTAAATTCTATAATATATTTTTACTGCAAACTAGCTATACCCCGACATGCGTTACTATTTTGCCTGAATAAATGAAAAAGAAATTAAAAAAAAACTAATTGAAATTACAAATACGGTTGATAATAAAATATTCAAGTTTATGAACAAATTATGCAATCGAAAACTTTGAATGTGCAAAGCAACAGCAACTATCAAGAAGTCAGCTATCATAATTGATGCTTTGTTTTGCGTGTACTGCTGTTACGTTCAACAGATGGCGCTGTCAAGAAGTCATATATATATATATATATATATATATATATATATATATATATATATATATATATATATATATAAACACATTTATAAAGTTGAAAATTCAGCGCTCTTTAAACAAAACTAGAGATAAGAATATAACTAATTGCTAACAGTTTGAATGGCAAACGCTATTACGGACATAAATTCAAGAACCACTTAGCTTCGCTAGTTGTGTCAGTACGGATAAAGAAATTAAAACTTTTCTATGAAGGTTTTAAAAATGTACGTGCGTTAATCACGTAGTTTTCTGGAATCCGAGGCACGTTCGCTGTGAAGTAAATGAGCGAAATAAGAGGCAGGAGTTAAGTTTTGTAAGCAAATTTACGTTACGTGAACGTTTAAGTATTTAAATATTTAATTTAAGGACGTTTATTAATTATGTACATATTTATCTTTTCCGTGAATTATGGTTATGTTACGGAAGCCATTAATTTTGATAACTTATTAAGACTAACGACAGATTGGAACTTTTAAAATAATTTTCTTTATATCAATTTACAACTTTTTATATAGGTATTTCGTTTGCCTTCATTTTATTTTACCTACAATTTTATAAAAAAAAATATTTTTCTTACCCTTATTTGAACTTATTATGTTTATAAAGGGTTGTATCGTATCTACTAAGATTTATTTTTATTAATTTTTTAACAAAGGAAAGGCGATCAGTCCTGCACTTCTTGTGTCTGTCTAGGGTTGTTTTTAATAAAATAAAAGAGTAAAAAATCCAGAAATAGAACCCGAGACCTCGAGCATAGCAGCCAAACGCGCCGTCCGCTACACTATCAAGATGGACTCATAAAAATAAAAACTTACGTAATATATAATTTTAAAAGAAAACGACTATATAAAATAAATTAATAATACACAGAAAATTTTAATCTGTATCTTGATCAATATAAGAAATATAAAATAAAAATTATCATTTTATGTCACTTTTATAAAAAAAAATTGCTCGTTATAAAGTAAATTCTACAAGTTAAAGATTAAACCTTTATTAAAAATGTAACTAAGTAATTTATCAACTATGTCCAAACCAATCATGGATCAAGTCACGTTCTGGGAATGCATTACCCCATCTAAGAGCATTAACCCCTCATGTCTCTTTTTCGTACCCAGAAGATTCCAGCATCCCGCAGGACCTCTGATGACCATTCACTGACACTTTTGGATGCTGTACTGAATGAGGAGTAAGCCTAGGAAATGGCGGGAGACAAGGTGGCTTGGAGACGATTTTTAGTTGCCATATGCCCCACCTAGGAAGCGAACATGAATATTAAAGAAAATAAATTAAATTCATTATTTTTCTCAAATACCAAATTTATGAAAACTTAATCTTAATCTTGAAAAGATTTTTTTTGTAAAAACAACAGGAAATAATCTTCAATTTAAAATTATAAAAGATTTATGAATTACAAAAATCAGATTTGACTTGGTAAATACCATAATTTCCTTAAATTTATTTTGACACGTGTTTCAATGAATTCCGCGTAGTTATCAAAAACACGTGTCACTTAAAATTTTCAAGAAAAAATGGAATTTTTTTAAATATCTAAAAATAATATTAAAAAATATGTAGATATTACAACAATGCGACTGCCAAATAAATCAATGAAAGATAATTTCATTAATTGACTTTCAATCGCTTTGTAGTAATAAAAATCCGTTCTCGACTTAATTTTTACTTGGCAGTTATCATTATTTTTTAATATCTATTTGAAAATTATGCGGAATGCATCGAAAAACTTGTCATTACAGATTTCAAGAAAAAGTGGTATTTACCTATTAAACATTAATGTAAAATCTATGAGAGGAGAGACAGTTGTATTTCAAAAATAGGATGCTGATAAATACAAGTATAAAATAATAAATTAAGAATAAAAGTAGTCATTTTATTTATTTGTAGTACAAAATGTTGGTATTATTACTCATTTCGTTTATCAAATTGTGATCACCTTTTGAATATTCAGTCGTTTCAGTTTTCCGTACTTTCAGATATTGTACTGTATAATACCGTTATGGAAACAATAATACAATAACAAAACACTCCAAAGCTTGGCGTATAGCCACGCGATAAACCTTTATTTGCACCAATTTCAGAGTAAAAATGGTATGTGCAAAACATTGGCGAGAAAATTTTATTTCAAGGATAATGACACTTTAATTCCTATAAAAAAGTGTTTGTTTTCTGTGGTTACAATTTCTCAACCCTATACTGTAATCCCGTCATAATTTTTATTCACGAATTGAAAAATTGAAACAGATTCCCTTTACGGGTGAAAAATGAAATTTGACATTTTGACATCTCAACATAGATGAAGAAGAGTATAAAGGTCTGGGTGTTACAGGCTTTAGACCTGTCATAGGAATGTTTGTGTGATCACTTTCTGTGCTTTGAAATAGTTATATTATTTTTAAAAGGTATTTATAAGAGGTCATAAGCCCTGTAAATACCCAGAATTCCATATTCTTCTTCATCCATGTGGAGATCTCAAAATGTAAAAATAACTCCTTAATTTTTAAAGCTTTCTACGTATTGTATATCCATATAATTTCGTTTATAAAATTGGAAGTGTGTTAAAATTTAATTGTTTTATTATACCTTTTTATAATTCAAGAGGCACAAAATATGATAATTTCTCTTCAATTCTAATTCTAATTCTGGACATTTAACTCTTCCGACCCTTAACTTATTTCCAAGAAATGTGACTTGGGCATATAATTTAAATATCGTAAGGAAGTCAAGTAATAAAAAATACCCAGTGACCCAATTTTAGGATAAGTTGCTGGTTTAAGAAAAAAATGTGTATAAAAGAATGGATCTTTTTAGAAGAAAACGCTTCTCGGGCGATTTCAGCGCTTTAAAGACTGGACGCGTCCAACCGTGAAAAAGCTAGATAATGCAACCGCTGCTCGCTTAAATCGGGAATATACCCATTCTATGGATCAACATTAAACCTATTCGGTCGTATGCTTTCCTGGTAGTGAAACCACGAATCTTAGTTTTTCTATAAAATATACAGGGTTGCGCAATGGGTGGTGACGATTTAAAGAATATTATAATGGGTATACTTATGACGTCAGAGGTAGTTTCAGGACTCCATTTAGGAATATTTTACAGATAGTAAAAACGGTGAAGTAAGAAGTAGTGGTTAAATCTTTTAGTGTATTTTATGGAGTGTGCAAAAAAGGCTGTTTTCACGTCAATAAACGTGGAATAATATACTTTATTAAGATCTTTACAACATTTTAAGTGTGTTAAAATACTTGTTCCAAAATATAGATTTTCTCCAATTATAGGAAATTTTTTAATGTTATGAATAATTATAAAAAAAAAAATGAAAAGAGTTTCTGCCCAACAAAAAGCTTTTTTCATTTCACCAAAAGGTGTCTTTTGTGAAATTCTAGTCATTCTTGTACAATTTTTCAAAATTGGATCATACATTTAAATAACTTGGTATTTAATTATTGTATACAGTTTAAATTTAGACCTGAAGATGAAAACATAGTTTCCAAAACTAGTCGTCATAAATTTACTCATGTGGTGAAAAAGCGTTTTTCTTTTACAAGTTAAATTTGAATTATAAAATGGAAAATCGCAAAGTTATTGCCCCAAATAGAAATTATATGTAATCAAACATTTAAAATTAATTAATCGATTTTTACGTACATTATTATTCTAAATTATATTATTTAGTTCTAAACACAACAAACAATACTAATTGGCTATTTGAAGAGATAAATAATTATCTTAGTTTGTGCTGGGAATAGGCAAACAAGTCAATATTGGCAAGGTCTAACCTATTTTCCATATTATCTTGTATAAATAGGAAATTATTGGATTCCCGTATTGAAATTAATATATCTCTATTATTTCATTATCATTATCAAACATTATTCAAACATTACACTACAGTACTGTTCATATCAGGGTTTAATTTATTCATGTATTTATTTATTGAAATGTCATAACACATTGGATTATTTTGAAAATTGGCTCCTTAGACACGGCTTGATGAGGAATCGGAACTTTAGGCGGGCATGAATGGGGAGATGCATAAATGTAGAAGAGGCAAAGATTGCAAAAGTCAAATGGGTGTGGCGTTCTATTCTCTTTTCCTACTCTCTGTGTTGGTTAGGTAGTTAGAGTCATACTCAATTTCTTAAAAAAATCACATCAATAAATACATTATATAATCATAATGATAAAAAATATACTTATAAACACCAATACATACATACCGTTCTCCAGGTCCCGGGTTCGATTCCCAGGGAGGGTGAAAACCAGTATTAGTGGTTTTACACTCCAAAATTTATTATACACCACCCTGGACTAGTTTCTGAAACGCAGGAGTGATCACCTTGCCTTCATGTCAGTAACGATCAAGAAAACACTGCGTCGATAGGACGCAGTGCCCTATGCACCATTGGGTGCGGATAAGGCTTTAAAAATCCCAGGTGAAACTTTAATAAAAAATGGTTTGATATTACTTCAAAATGACTGCCGATCAATTAATGAAAAATTAATACCGATGATAGAATTATGAAAGGATTTAAAATTAACTTTTCTTGAATTTGAAAATTATCGGATTTTCTAGAATACTGAATTTTCTGGATGCCAATCAACGGTTTCCATTTACTTTTACTTGGGAACTTTCCTCGCGAATGCCGCTGCAGAAGTTATGTCAAGTACTGACGTTAATTCCGCTGAAGGCGCTATCTGGTTTATTAGCCAATCATGTCCAATCCTGCCTTTTAGTTTATCTCCTTGAGACGATCTTTTACGACGGTTACAGAAATTTCCAGTGCACCGACCGAAGTAAATTGCTCGGCAATTATTCTAGAAAAAAAAAGAGTTTAAGTAAATTCTAGATTTAAGTAAAATATTTATGACATAATGACGGTAGGGTAAATTAAACTTTATTTTCATATTATTTTTTGACATCTCATCAAAGATAAAAAAGAATATGGAAGTCTGAGCGTTTACGGGGCTGACGACCGTCATAGCCTGGTTAAGTGATTTCACTTTACACGCGTGTAACATTCACCAATTCTATCCATTATTGACAACCACACTACTCAAATTCTTGGATGTTTCATAAATATGAATTAACTTTGAAACATTGTTCTTGAATTACTAGAACTTCGCTTAAGACATCTATTGGTGAGATGAAAAAAAAATAATATGAAATAATAATTTGTCAAAAAATTATATCAAAATAACTTCTGTTATTGGAAATAATCCACATTTTGCGAAGAAGTATTTCGACACACTCAAAATGTTGTAAACTTCATTTGGTTTTTTATTGAAGTTCCTTCGATTACAATCGAAGAAAGCACATATTTTTCAAAAAAGAGTTTCTTACTAAGTAAATACCACTATTTCTTAAAATCTATTGTTATTTGTGTTTAAACGCATTTGTTTCATTGTCAAATACCGTGTGTATAAAAAGGGACAAAATTATAAATTTATTTACAGTTTGACTAATTTTCTTCAAATTAAAAATTTGCTCAGTAAACTATTTTTTGAAATACATTGTCACATGTGTTTCGATGCATTCCGCATCATTTTTATGTACCATTTTGTGTTTTAAAATGACCTTAGATAGTTGAAGTAAATACCGATAAATTTTAAAAAATATATATATTTTTTTAAATAAGTATTATAATACGCCATTGACTTTAAAACTTTTACGGCAAAAAATATCCATAGAAATATATAAAATAAAAATAAAAACCCTTATCCGCACCAAATGGTGCATAGGACACTGCTTCATATAAACGCAGTGTTATATTGGTCGTTTACACATGAAGGAAAGGTGATCAGCCCTCCGCTTCAGGTACCAGTCCAGGGTAATATTAAATAAATATTACAGTGAAAAAATCACTTATAATTATTTTACCCCCTCTGGGAATCGAACTCAAGACCTCCAGAACGGTAGCCGAGCGTGCTGACCATTACACTACGGAGGCGGACAAATAGAAATATACCATCTAAAAAGTTGTATTTTGGCAATAGAACTTTTAATATTAAGTTAAATTTTAAAAATATCCATGAAAATCAACCGACTAGAAAATAATATTATGGAAATAAAATTATTTAAATTAAGTTAAAAAAAATATATACAATTTTAAGCCCCTTTTTGCAATGTCCTGTTTTAATTTAATGTTATTGTTAGTATAATTTGTAACCGGTTTCGTGTAACGTCTTCTGGCTTATCTCGTGTCTGTTCTATTCATTGCGGTCACTGAGAACATGCTACCCTCTTCCATATACCCTCATCCCCATTGTCTTGGTAGGCTTGCGGTCATTATTTAAACTAAGGGTTATTACGAGGATAGGGTAGCGAATAAGAATGCCAGTGCTTTATCTAAATATACCCACCCCTTTCGGGTAAATGATCGCATAAGTAAAAACTGAAAGCTTAACCGGCAGCACACAACGGAGTTCTGATACCGACTCTGATATATGGAAGTCAAGCATGGAGTTGGCAAAATATGGATGAAAATAGACTGAATGCAGTCGAAATTTGATCTCTCAAATGAATGTGCACCAAAACAATGTATATGATAGGTATTCAAGTAGTTAAATAAGTAAAAATTCCTAAGCTGAGATAGGCATTATCGAAAAAATTAAGAAATGTTGGTTAATATATCAAAATAAAACAAGGTTTGTTGGATTGAATTCTACATTTATTTATGTATATGTTAATACGTGACGCATTTCGTCTTCATAGGGCATTATCAAACACTTAGAAGACGAAACGCGTCACGTATTAATATATGCATTAATAAATGTAGAATTCAATCCAACAAACCTTGATTTATTTTGGATATATTACCCAATAATTAAAAATGAAATTCTACCAACTGTCTGCAGTTACAATAAAAAATTAAGAAAGGTGAGTTGAGATGGTTTGTAAACGTGGAACGAATGAATGAAGTAAAAACACAAAAAAATAACGAGGTCAATATCGTTGGGAAGGGGAGCAGAAGAACACTGTTGAAAACTTAGCATGATCAAGAATAATAATAAATACTATAAAATCCTCAGATCAAGAGAGAAAAATCACTCTTTTGCACCGTTCACTCTCTTTTTCATACCTTAATAAATACTTCCATCCCTTAAAAAATACTTTGTAAACGACTTAAGAAAAAAACTATTTTGAAATTCGTGAGGTGAATTTATTTAGAAAAAGGAGCAGAGGACAACCTAGAAAAGCATGTACAAGTATTTCAAATACTTGAAAGTGGTAAACTCAGGAGTCGGAATAATTGGCGATTAAGTATTAGGAGATACATGGATGTGTAAGACCATTGTTAACATTGTTTTAACCCCTCTTCAATAACTCTTTTCTTTTAAAAACCATAGATTTTTTTCGAAGAAAAACTTATTTTTTCAATACAAAAACGATGTTTTCACCAAAAAATGCAATCATATTAAATGTTACCTGGGTTTAAAGAAAAATAAGTTGCGGGTTATTGAATATTCCCCTTAATTTAATGAGAATCACCTTGTGTCGACACAAATAAATGTTCGAACAACAAAAGAGAAAGCATTTTTAAAATTATGTGTTCTGTCAAAGACGCAAAGAACACAAATTATGAACTGGAAATTTACGGGTTATAAAACAAAACAGGATTAAAATGAATAAATAACAGGTGAATTAATTCCCGAGATGCTGTTTTTACATTTTTAGGTTAATCCCATTATTAAAAATGGTAATAGTACTGAGAAATACGTTTGAGAAAATATATAATTATACGGTTTATAATATTTCATGTTAAAATTTAATTTGACCATTAATAAATATATTAAAACAACACAACCATTTACTATCTAACTAACCTTCACAAGTAGGTCACAACTGGGGTAGGCAGAGAGATTAATGTGTCATATAAATTTGTCTTTCAAAAATTCCTCCCCTCTCCCACATCATTTATAATCTCTTCATACGTACTCGTCAATTATTACAATTATTGATCGATTATTTTAAAGGATAAAGGAATGGGAAAACAAATTTATGATGCAAGTATGGTTGGAAATCGGAGCAGAGAAAGTACGATGAAAACTTGGCATTATCAACAATTTCGAATATTTTAAAATGGTTGGTTGGGGACTCAGAATTATTAGAGATGCATTAGTGTGGAAGAGGCAAATAATGTTTGTAAAGACAGAGTTGTATGGCATTCTGTTCTCTCTACCTACTTCCGCGGGATGCGACTTGAAAATTATTTAGTTAGTTGGTTTTTTTTTATTATTTAGAGATGGATACGTATTTGTTATTTAATAAAATACTTTTACTTTACTTTAATATCAATGATTAAATAAAAAAATATATATCAAATTAAGGGCGTGGTTAAAATTCTCTTTTAAAAATAAGCTGAAATAAAAAATAATAAAAAATCTACTAAACAAAAATTTTACAACGTGCAGTTATAACTATTATTTTTTAAAGATAAAAGTAGGTATAAAAATTTACAGCGTTTTAAAAATCCGGTGAACAGATTTTATAACGCAGTTTTTATTCAGATTTTTTACGTTCTCCCATCATATTTTTAAAATAATCAAAAACCGTATTATTGTAAAGATTAACGCAAAAAAGAATGGCGGTTGTAAAGGCCTTTATCTGCGGAACTTGTATATACAAAAAAAAACTCTTCTTTTTACACACAATGGCTAAAAGTTTCCACATTTCAGACAAAAGAGCGGCTTATCTACAACATCGGTGTCTGTCAGTATTGAAGTTTTCAGTTTACATCAACATAACCACTCCGTTATCCCTCCAAATTTTCCGCAAATTGCTTTGTCAGGCGGGGTTTATCTTTTCAGGACTCCACGTACTGAGAAAATAATAAAACAGTGGATTTATGAAAACCTTCGAGAGTTTGACCACTGAATAATAAAAATGGCCACCAAACTTTTGTATTGTGAAGTTTGCTTGTAAATTTGATAAGAATATTTCGTTATAATCAAATTCGTACATAAAAAAAAAACATTTTATCAGCACGAATTCATCATGTTATCACAGAAAAAATAAACGCTTGAAACATAAGTATTTTATTTCATATTATATTGTACATAATCGTCAAGTTCAAAATTACGGTCAACTATATAAAATAACCATATATCTAACGCATTAAAAATTTATGCAAAATATAAAAGAAAAATTGCAAATGTTAATGTAGTTTTTGAAAGTATGTAAGCCTCTTTTTTATTTACAATATTGCGGACCTTTTTTTATTTTAAAATGCTTATATTATTTTTTTTTTTACAAGCATATATAAATTGATTTAACTTTAACTTTGCGCAATAACATGATGATTTATATGTTAAAATAAAACATTTGTATAAGTATTATTTTAAATCAAACACAGATTTTTTGAGTCTACTAAGTTGCATTTTATTAACAAAAAACACATAAAAAATTATATTGTGACAATTGTTTCGCCTTGTTAGGGCATTATCAAACGAATGTTTGGACATTCGTTTGATAATGCCCTAACAAGGCGAAACAATTGTCACAATATAATTTTTTATGTGTTTTTTGTTAGTAAAATACAACTTAGTAGACTCAAAAAATCTGTGTTTGATTTAAAATTAATACATAAATTAAAATGGAGTTCTACAAATTAAACGCCAAGTCAATAAATACACTTGTATAAGACTTACATTATATATAAATATATGTTTATATTTATTGAATTGATAGTATACAATAGTTTAAAATAAAACTCTTGTAAAATACCGATAAAAGATATATGAGTAAGTGTGGGTAGGGATGTTTATGTAAAGCCAACTAAATAAATTGGTGCGTAATTTACGTTGAAACCTTTGTGATATTGCATTTTAGATTAAAAACGCGCTGATGTTTCCCAAAGAATTCATATTTACGTTTATATTAGACTTCTAAAAATACCAATAAAATACAAAACTTACAGTTTTTATTTCAATCAATTAATGTAAGATCAAATTTGAAATCTTAAATCTTCTCAAATTATTCACCGATTACTTTGAAATTTTAACACAGCGTTGCATTCGAATATCCGCGTATTTTACATATGAATCTCTTATCTGTGACATGGGAAAACAAAAAAGATTTTTACAGTTTTTTTTTTAAATAGCAATACCATCTGTTTACCGTAACAGAAACACCTAATACCATACATTACTCATGGCTGACAGATTTTTTCTTGACATATGCTGTCACTTAGGATTTTTATTGTTTTCATGTCTTTACTGACATTGTGAAATGAAATATATTAGAATTGGTAAATATGTTAAAATGTTTTTTACATAATCAGACTAAACCACAGCTACGCGTGCAGTTGGTAATACTTAAAAATTATAATTGATATTTTTATAAAGTCACTGAAAAATGAAACCTGAAATTTTCTTTCAATAATGTTTTAATATAATATATTTTACCCCTCTGCGCTCCCTGTTAAAAATTATTTTTTGTAATAGTTTTTCTTTAGTGTTCTTCTTCTTCTTTTTATATGTCATTTCAGATCCCCCCGGCGACAACTATCTCTTGCGAGTATGTGTCTCTAACTTGGGCAGCTCTAAACAGTGCCTCAACTATTCTGATCCCCGTCCAGTCTCATATATTCTGGATTCAGGAAATCTGCCTTCTACCCACACCTCGCCAACCGTCTATTTGATACAATTACTCGTACTTATTCACTCTAAGTA
>NW_028282184.1:0-14697 GCF_059751285.1 Brachycentrus maculatus | reverse complement strand
TATTGTACCTGGCTGAAATTTTGCAAAGATGAGTTGTGATAGATCGAGCCATTAAAATATTATTTTAAATTAAAGGAAAATTGAAACCTTTTTGCGTATGTAACCGAAGAGGGTATTGACCTACCATTAGATACGGGCGTTTCTTATTATTATCGTACTCTTTTAATGAGTCACAAATAATAAATACGAGTATTCATTGATTTACTATTAAATAATAAATACACCTAAATATTATGTTTTGAACCACGTGTGATAGAATAACATGTGAATATTTTAATATTAAGTTTGTATTTTTCCAATTCGCAATCATTTTTATATTTTCAAATATTGTTCATTCATCTGTGTTTTTTTCTGACATTCTGAAGTTTTTTCAATACTGTAAGAACAACTATGATGATATCGTACTTTGGCACATTAAAAATAATTATTCAGTAGATGTAAATAGGTCAGATTCAAAGAAATATGTAAAAAAAGATGCGCAAATATATTAAATACATGTATTTGAAGTAAAAATATACTGTCATGAATTTGTTTGCTCATTATATCGAAAAAATAACTGTATTTGAATAAAAATATCTTGCATTTTGATATATTATTTCCATTATGTTACTATTTTTTCAAAATTACAATTTATAAAAAAAACAGACTACAATTACAAAGAAAATTATTCTGTAAAAAAAGCGAAAATCGTTTTATAAACTCACTAAATAATGTTTTAATAGCAAATTTGATATATGTACATTGTTAAAACATATCGCTCACTCCTTTTAAGAACGTCATAAATCAAAAAACTTGATTTTTCAGGAGAACGTTTTTAAAGTTTAAAAATATAATACAATGTTTTAAAAATACATATCAAGCCACTTATTGAACTTTTTACTCCGCAACAGATCTTTTTAGGTAAAATCTGAAGGTTTTTTCTCCGTTTGCAAAATATAAAGTATATTTAAAAAATTATTAAACAACACCTTTTCTTCAAAATGCAAAATCAACACTTTCTGCCCTGTAGCGGGTAAATATTAAGTTAAAAATATGCTGCTTTTGCTGGGATATAGTACATTTTCTGGGCATTCCTAAAAATGCTCAACTGAAAATTGACGATTTTTGATTTATGACGTTCTTGAAAGGAGTGAGCGATATATGGTGTAGTTTTTACCATTAGTATTTTAACTGTATATTATATCTATGTTCCGAAATGATTAAAATTATGTTTTTATACATGTTTTAATTTTTTTTAAATTAAAATAATACTTATTATACTAATTAAATATGCGGTAAAAGTTGTCATTGTTCACTTTTGAATACAGTATTTTACTACATAAAATAATAACAATTACATTATTAAGACATGGTTTTCAAGATATCATTATTCGTACCGCATATGCATATTTTGCACTTATACCCTTCTGATAAACCTAATGAATGCATGCCGTTTGAATAAATTCAACAGTATTGCTCATACTTTCTAACGAAACCGCGATATTAATAATTTAATAATTTAATTCATCGAGCGTTTGTTTAAAAGGAAAATGTCTTTTGGAATAGGTGGTTATATTTTTATATCATGTTCTGAGGAAGCATGCCAACGGATATCCGTAACAAATACGATATATTTTATTATATGTACCTATCTTGTATGGTAATTTATTAGTCATATATAGCAAGATTGCTCATCGTCGATAGTGTAATTTTAATTATTAGGAAGTATCGATGTCTCAATTCAAATTGAAACGTCGAAATGACGTGCAATGGTAGCATATCCATTATGTTACTATGGGCATCCGTAACGTATGAAAGGTTTAACATAGAAAAGCGTTAATTACATTTCTTGATTGCTATTCAGCAAAAAATAAATATTTATCATTGACATTCTGACTTAACTAATCAACAACCCGTTTCAAAATGCCAAATTCGTTAGAAACAAAAGTCTACAAGTAAAGTTTACACTTTTAGTAAAGTAAAGTTTAAAGTATGTAGTCAACAGATTAACTTTTCACGATTCTAGCCTAGGGTCAGAATGCAAAACAAACGACTAATATTTTTTTCTTTAATTATTTAAACAATCAAAACGTCTATGCCCCAATGCAATTAATTTACTTATGCACGAATAGAAGGACATAAAAACATTTAAAAAAACATGTGGAATACACTGCTTTCCAATGAAAATATTTTAATATTATTGCTATAATTATCTTAAAAAAGAGCAGAGGAAATCCGAGAAAAACTTTTCACGATCAGGTATGCCAAATACTTGAAAGTGGTCAGGTTAGGAGTCGTAACAATCGGCGAGTATGTATGAGGAGATGCATGAACGTGGAAGAGGCGAAGAATGTTTGCAAAGACAGAGTGGTGTGGCGTTCTATTCTCTCTGCCTACCCCTGCGGGGAAGCGGCGTGATGGTTAGTTAGTTAGTTAGTTATAATTAACTATTTTATTACAGTATTCTTGTATTACATCCGGGCCTGGTTTACAAAAAGCATGTAAAATGATTTCGTTAAAAGACTCATTTAACTTAAAAAACAAGATCGTGAAATGATTATTTATAATTGTATTATTAAAAATATGGACAATGTATTTAATCATAAGAACAAGATATGAAAACCAAATCAATAATTCTAATATAATGGCTACATGATCTTGTTATTTTGCTATAATGCGGTTTTGAAAGTTTCTTGAATTTGCTCACAAAAAACAAATAATGGCTATTCGTTACCTACTCAATTTATCTCAACGATTGCACGTTTGGTGTACGAGTACATACGCAGTTTATGCATAAATTACACATGTTTGCGTTTGATTTTTGTCGCATGAGATCACAATTATTGAAGGCCGAATATCATCGTTATAAGTGCATATTGATATATCCAATGATGACATTATCATTGATGATATGTGCTTAATATATCTTTTACTGTTGCCATAATTTTTTTGACCTTTATTTAGAATTATTAACATCAGCAGATATCGTCACATAATCAATACGATATATAAATTTACATAATATGTGGGCTGGTACTACTCAAAAAATACTCAATACTATTTTTATACTGCTCTTATTATTAGTCATAAAACTGTTCTTTAATTATCAGTATTTTTTTTCTTAAAGTAAATGCTTCAGTACACAAAAAAGTGTTATCACACACCCTAACTGATAATTCCCTTGCAAGTTTCATTAAAAAACATTCTACAACATTTTGAGTGTGTCCAAATACTTGTTGGATTATCTCCAATTACAGGAGTTATTTTTATATTGTTTTTTTGACATCTCATCAAAGATAAAGAAGAATATGGAATGCCCAGACTTCCATATTCTTCTTCATCTTTGATGAGATGTCAAAAAATAATAAAAAACATTCTAATTCTATACCTTCCTTACAGGCAATGGTGCATTATGCTGCACTGGCCGATTTGCATAAATATGGTTTTAATACATTAAATTGCAACGTTGTTCGTCATAATTCTCTTTAAAAACAAAACACTAAGCAAATAATCAAATCTTACACATTTTCCCTTTATTTACATCGTATTATCCATGACAAAAATGGTAACTTGATTAAACTCAAGAAGTATACGTATAAACGTTTATTTCATGATTTGTAGACCAAAAGTAGGTCTCGCCGATGCAATATATCTTAGTTTCGTGATTGTATGAAATGCCTTTAATATTGTTATTACAGTTCAATTTTGCTTTTCTGTTATAATATAGGTATAAGCTCGTGGCGGCGTCCAATGAAAGCCTTTTAAAGGCGAAGGTATCCGATATGTATTAGTCACAAAACGCTGGGCAGTTTTCTCGCAACAGGAGCGTTGCGGAACAAGGGGATAGAAGAGAGGGGGAGACGATAGACAACCGGACCTAAAGCCTTCACGGTCAGACGTATAAAAGAAACATCAACAGCCTCGCACTTTGTAAAAAATACCTATTCAACAAGATTTTTCATAAACTACGCAATATTATTGCCCGGGCGATTTCTACAAAGTTGTCGTATTTTATGAGTAGATTATGTCTATTTTTAGGTCTGATCTGATTTGCACGATTTCGTGTTCTCGCAAGTATTAAGGCACTTGTTAAAAATATGCTTTCAATAGAACTAGGATTTCTTTTATACGCGAAGGTTAAGGCTCGCTTTTAATGAACGCCTTAATTTCACTGCGTTTTCTCTCGGCTGGACTCCTATATGCCGTCAATGTACAGCAGGCGTTGGCAACCTTCTGGGGGTTACAAGGATTCAAAAGTTAGTTAAAATGTTTTGAAATCGATTTATTCCAACATATAAGTAATAAATAATAATGAAATATCACTCTTATTTTTAACATTGATTTTTTACCATTAATATTCGGGAAATATATGTATTCTTCATGAAAATATCTTGATCTATTGTATTAAACACTAATAATATTCATTTTTGATAGATTTTGATTTGTGAACTCAAAAATTGTTAAATGTTTTATCATTTTCTTGGATATTCAAATACTTGAAAATGGTCAGGTCAGGAGTCAAAATAATCGAGGTGTATGCACGAATGTGGAAGAGGCGAAGATTGTTTGCAAAGACAGATTGGTGTGGCGTCCTATTATCTCTGCCTTATGGTTAGTTTGTTTTTTAGTCTTTAAAATCATAATCTTCTTCTTCTAACCCTTATCCGCACCCAATGGTGCATAGGGCACTGCATCGTATTGACGCAGTGGTATCTTGATCGTTAACACATGAAGGATAGGTGATCACTTCAGGAAGCAGTCTAGAGTATTATCGAATAAATATTAGAGTAAAAAAAACACTAAAATTTGTTTGACTCCCCCTGGGAATCGTACCCGGGGCCTACGGTACGGTAGCCGAGCGTGCTGACCATTGGACAAAATCAGTCATTTGTAAGCACTTACAATTTAAGAAAATGCATTTTTTCAGATCTCAAATTTCGAATGAATTTGGTAAAGTGAAAAAAATATCAAAGGTGTACTTCACGGGCCGCGAGTTCCTCGTGCCTAGTAAAAAGTATGGCGTGGGTAGACTCGGTTGAGACCGGGTGACGTCACGACCAACAGTTGTGCAACGCACCTCAATGCTAACTTGTTCTGCCATCGGTAAACCACACTCACTAACCTTATAAGAATATTCGAAAGTTCTCGTACGGACGCGAGCACACACGGGCATTCCTTCGGGGGTATGTGTGAGAGTTCGTGCAGAAAAATAATTTTAAATAACGGATCTCGGCTTAAAATTGTTTGCTGGAACCGCGCTTTAACCTTTCGGTTGATTGATCCCTGCCGGTCCATTCAATCAATCACATATTATATATCTTTGCGTTATCTCACCGTTGTTCGCTTAGAACTACTCTTATTGCTACTAGCGTCTGCACGTTTTAAGTGCTGTTAGCAAATTACATAAATTACCCACAACACTATTACCAACACATAATTAACTGTACGGTTAGACTTCGATATTCGTTTGATTCTCTTTTCGTACAACAAAATTGGCCATTTGTTCGATTATTTGTCATTTTTTTCACAAAACCGCTCTACGAATAGCCCAGTAGATACAACGTTTTAGTTGCCGATCAAAATACATATTATCAACTCGTTATTGAAAAAAATACCCATTTTATAAATGTTTTTGTATGTTTTAAAGCATATTACTTTATATAATGAAATAAAAATACTTTTATATTTTTTTCCACATTTATTTCATTTCACCAGTGACCGGATTTCATCGTTTCCGACATTATCAAACTGGTGTCGATGTGTTATATGATATTTAAGTTTTGTACTGTGATTTTTTGGCGGAACTGCATTTTGTATAATAAAATAACTAGTAAGTATATGGTTTTTTTTTCCATATTTTCTTTATTTGACCAGTTACCGGATTTCATCGTTACAGACATCATCAGACTGGTGCCTGATTGTGTCGGTAACGACGAAAACCGGTCACTGGTCAAACTAAATAAATGTGGAAAAAAAGTACATAGTTGTTTATATAAAATGTAGTTCCGCCAAAAAATCACAGTACTAAATTTTAATCTCATATAATATTACATAGGTTTTTAAGAATAAAAACCTGAGTATCTTCCATACAATGATATGCCCCCTTTTCTTCGTTTTTAACTCATTCAGTCATCCTACGAAAAAAAATAATTTCTCTAAAATTTTATTGTTATAATTTTAAAAGAAAGTTTGAAGTAAATTACCCCAATATTTGTCCTTATATCGTTAATAAAGTAAGAACTTTAATATGAATATTATGTAGGTACCGTAGTCGATACAATTTCTAGGCGCAGCAATATTTTATTTAATGTTTTACTGAATAAGGTTTCGCTGTTAATTACGCTGTATATATATATATATATATATATATATATATATATATATATATATATATATATATATATATATATATATATATATATATATATATATATATATACATATATATATTTATATTTATTTATGTATATATATATATATATATATATATATATATATATATATATATATATATATATATATATATATATATATATATATAAATATATATATATGTATATATATATATATATATATATATATATATATATATATATATATATATATATATATATATATATATATATACATATATATATATATATATATATATATATATATATATATATATATATATATATATATATATATATATATAATATATATATATATATATATCAAAGGCATGGCTGTTCGAGATTTTTTGTTGCTGGCCAATTTAGCAACTTGGTTTTTAAAACGTAATCGGGCGTAATATTGTTGTTCGATCAAGTTAGTGTTACGATTAGACGACTGCGAGATGACAGAAACACGGCTTGTTTGGAAGATGACAACATAAATGCTCATCCAATCGCTCTATCGTCTCCCGCTGTAACTGGCTGTAACAAGTTGTTAATTCCTCAGATGTAATGAGTTGCGTTTGTCTCAGACCAGTCCAGATAAATGGGTTTGACTAGCCAAGACAGCGATATTATATAATTATTATGAATATAAATGTGGAGTTAAATGCTTTCCTATATATAGCGTGTGGTCATATAATACATCAGTGCCTACTTATGGTTGCCAACTTCTTTCAAGTTACGTTTTGATGTGATTTATATATATATATATATATATATATATATATATATATATATATATATATATATATATATATATATATATATATATATATATATATATATATATATATATATATATATATATATATATATATATATATATATATATATATATATATATATATATATATATATATATATATATATATATATATATATATATATATATGTATATATATGTATATATATATATATATATATATATATATATATATATATATATATATATATATATATATATATATATATATATATATATATATATATATATATATATATATATATATATATATATATATATATATATACATATATACACATATATTTATTGTTATTATGTTATTATTACAATTTAGTTTGTTTATAAGAGTCAGATCAGATCTTTTTAATATTATGTTTTCTGTTGAAATCAAATATTTGTAGTAACACTTTTACTCTAATTTTATTTCTGATAACATCTGTTGTATTCTTGCCAGTGCCTTTTACTAGAACCTAAAATATGATGTATACACACAGGCCATGCCTTTGTGGGATCTTTTTTTGTATTATATATATTTTTGGTACTTGTTTTTGTATTTTATTGTAAAATGCAAAAGAATTTAAAATAAATAAAAAATATATACATAAAAAAAAAACTAAAAAAAATCGTTTGCATACCTTGACAAATAATATTTTAGTTGTTTTTTTGATGCCGAGTATATTAAACCTGACAAGCATAACTACGGATATACCATAAAAATATAATTTAAGATCCAAAATGCATGCTCGTATAGCAATAGAATTCTAATGAATGACCTCAACAAAGGCATAATAAATAACCCATTTAAATTGTCTGGCGGTATATTTTCAAAATACACGTTGACGATTAAATCGATGATATATTACGAATTTATTCATATTTTGCAACTGATAAAACCAATTAGTGAACCAGTTCCAGGGGGGAATCACATTCAGCTATTAATTAATCCGAATACCGCGTAAGTTTATTTATTTATTTTTCAATTTTAAAATATGTAATTAAACAAATGGATCGCCTTAATGTGAAGCTTTATTTTTTTTAACAATTTATATAGACAAAAGTTTTCATAAATGATGTTTTAATAACTTCAAATAATTTTCATTGGATGTCTCGTCAAATAGTATAAAATTATATAGTTACGATTTTATATGGAAAATTTCTCTCAGAAATCAATATTTTTTGTATTGTAATTGATGCGAATCGATACGAACCTTTCCACTCTGGCCATTTTTTCTCATAACTGATCAGCTACTCTGATCAAAAAAATGCGACGTTTTTCTACCATTAAAATAAATATTTTGCTTCCTTAATTTTGGGACACTGTCTGGCAATTCGTATTACCATGTTAATTAAGATTGACTACATTTATCTGAAATATTTGTTGGTAGAATATACTTGAGTGATAGAGAAATCAGTGATTAAAGTTATACCTGCGCCGGGCCAGACATTGTGGCCCACGGAGCTGCCTACTAGAATCATACGGGCCAGAATGTCTGGCCTACAGAGTGGTAAAAGTTAAACCAGTGTAAAAGCAAGGAAACGCATGACTTTTTTATTGTTTGAGTCCAGAGTATATGTATGGTAGTTAAACTAATAATGCAACCAAATTATTCATAGGAAATACTTATATTTTTAGTATTTAAATATATATGAAATTTTTGTAATTATGAGTGCAAAATATTTTAAAACGAATTTAAATGTTACCCCGGCAGGTATATACTCTTACATATAACTGAGTAATATATTTTTATTAATACGATGAAATTTATGTTAACGTGTAAAATATTACATTGTTTTTTCTAAAAAATCGTTCCTTTGAACAGATTAAATGAAGTTCCACTTAGATGTTAAATTTCCCATTGTTTTTTGTTTAAACTTTCTCCGACCTACTAGAGGTGGCCTTGTGTTACAAAAAACAATACAAAAACTATTTATGTAGGCACTTCGTTCATTTCGTGTTGAAGATGAAACATCTTTTTCAAGAGAAAGGTTAATTTAAGAAATAATCCATTTGAGGAAGATAAACAGAAAAACTGTTGAAATTCGAGATCGTCAAGAATGATGTGCTTAATTTATGTTTGTGTCTCCGAGTTTCCATATTACTTTTTTTATATTAGAAAATCAGTAACTATTATAATGTCTTCAAAGAAGCTGTTTGATAATTTGAATGATAATTGAATTGCAATTCCAGTAGTGATCATGTCTTTAAGAACAGTGTCCGTCGATGGTTGCTTCTCGTTGGAAGGGACAAGGTAGAAAGTGAATTAATTAAAGTCCAGGTGTAATTAATTTATTGTAAAGCCTTGTTACTGTAAATTGTTATTTTATTTAATCTAATAGTTGAAAAAACAAATAATAATAAAATGAAATAAATGTATTGTATTAACATGTAAGTATTTCGGCTCAACTCAGGCCATGCCTAAAGAGCCTTGATACATAAAGTTTTTAAAAAAAATGTATGTATCTAAGAAATAAATATATAAAAATAAATTACATTTCATTTTTATTTCAATATTTAAAAATAATTATTTTGGGGTCAGATTATTCCACAGAATATGCTTAATAATAATATCCTTAAACATAGATTCCGTTCGTTGACATTGTCAGGGGTGTGCATTCCATATAGGTATGAAATCAGTACCTAACCAGCCTTATTTGCGTTCCATGTAGGTACTCATGCAGTGCTCAATTGAAGTACATATAATTTTGAGGCGAGGGGCTAAAAAAGGTGTAAAGTTTTTTTTAAGTAGCGGGTGGTTTCATGATGACAAAATATCCCAACGAAGTTTTTTGTTTTTGTTTTTGGAGGTCTTCTTCGAAAGAGTTCGTGATAAGAATCCTAACACTCTCCTCCTACCTCAACGGGCAAGGTTTTTTTCCTACGAAAGATCCATCGTTTGATTAATCCATGTGGTCCATTGATGTAGATCTTCTAAGTTGCCAGATATAAAGCAATCAAACTGTCTTCCCTGATTAAAAACTGCATATCGCAATTTTAATGCAGAACTCATCTTTCATTCTAAGATCACAACTTCACACTGAACAAATACGATATTTTATTTTTTTCTAAAGATTTTGTTATATTTTTTCATTGTTCACTTAAGCTTTGAAATATTTGCACCCAAATAAGATTCGTCCGGTCAACAAATCCTTATACTTAGTAATTTTGCCAAAACGTCAACATGTTCAACTCAGTAATACTATATGTAATTAAATTTTATTTATTGTTTCGGCATTAACTTTGTGGTAAGACATGTTACAATGATTAAAGAAAACACTTGTTTTTTACCACTTGAGTTTTATTATAGACTACATGTTTCAGAAGTTAAACTTCCATCATTCAGGTCTGTATAATAGTTATTATACAGACCTGAATGATGGAAGTTTAACTTCTGAAACATGTAGTCTATAATAAAACTCAAGTGGTAAAAAACAAGTGTTTTCTTTAATCATTGTATATTAAAAGTTTATTGGCCATTTAAAAAAACACGAATATATTTTATAAACGTTAAAATAACAATTTCTGGGAAAAAAATATGTTTTATAAACAAATTTTTAAAAAATGGTTTTCCATGTTAATAAACTATAGTAAAAGGCAGACAAAACTTGTAAGTAATTTAGTATATAATTTCTAAGGAAACATGCCTAATCCCCAAGGAAAAAAAAGGTTGCATAACCAAAATAAGATCTGTTGTATAATATTTAAGTATGTACTTTTATATATTATTATTTATTTTACCGTTCATTTTAAACTGCCTTATAAAAACTACTGTCTGAAATGTATACTTGTAAAGGTATGGTACAAAAAAAATCTAGAATACATGCATAATAAGAATTTCATTCGGTTCGTAGAGATCTCCGAAAGGCCCGTGTACGCTAGTTATATCGTATATAGTATAACACTTATGTAAGATGTAAAAACGTTTTTGTAAGCCTTTGCAAATGTATTTTTACCGTTACTTAAACGCCGGATTCATTATGAACCTAGGTAGGCATTAGAATAGACGATAATCGTTTGCGTTAGAGTTATTTTCTTGTTATTTTCTTACGTGACTCGAAGTTGTATGATGGGATATGTGCGTATTAATAATACAATAAAGTAACAAGCCTTTTCTTGATTGATTTTGTCAAACCTATTACTACATAATGTATTAATACCGTTTTGATTTAAAAAATATGGAGAATTAATAAATAAATTAACTATAGACCTCACATGTTATAGACGGTCTAGGCATCGATAATACAAGGAACTTAATATTTTATCAAGGAACTTAATATTTCAGGAAAAATATAATATAAACATTGGTTTCCTTGAATTCCTCGCGTATCCACTATTAGTTTAAAAACGCGTTGTCAGCTGAAATGTTAACAAAACAATGTTGCTTACACACTTTATGGTTGGCTTTATAGACAAATGCACCTTATGTAATTCTAGCTGAATATTTCACATTTATTTCTACGATTCGTGTTTAAATTTGAACTTAAATTTTGAAAAATTACTGTTTATAAGACTCAATAAATAATATTAAAAAAAAAACTCAATATTCATATTATATATGCAATACCAAATTATTCAAATAGTTGAACATAAATCATGCAATATTTCTTAGTGGAGCCATATCATTTAAATGAGATTTGAAAAGGTTAATAGTTTGAAAGGATTTTTAAATACCAACAATGTGTACGCAATAACTGTGTAACGTAGTTTGTGTAGTTTGCAACAATGGTTTGTGCAACAAAACGCGTATAATATGTGTAAACACATGAAAGTGAAAATAAAATTGTATCTACTTCGATTTATTGAAAGAGTATTTTTTCATGTTAAGGTTTAATACGTTATTGTAAAGTTTTGATGCAGCGTTTCGCAAATTATGCAAACAATCTTTTTCAATGGAAATCATTCGATCAAATCCATACTACATAATCATCAATTCAATATTTTAACCGCTTAAGGACCACTCCCAAATATACTTGTGTGAAAATTAATAAATTTCCGGAACAATTATTTAATTTTTTTAAATAATTTTTGCCCATGAATGTTTTTTTGCCCATGACATGATCTGTTTTGTTACTGATGGATCCATTTATAGACAATAGATGCCTAACTACTGACAATTTCTACACATCGCTCACTCCTTTCAAGAACGTCATAAATAAAAAAAATGGATTTTTCAGTAGAATGTTTTTAAAGTTTAAAAATATAATACAATGTAATAAAAATAAATATCAAGTCACTTATCGAACTTTTTACTGTGCAACAGATCTTTTTAGGTAAAACCTGAAGGTTTTTTCTCCATTTGAAAAATATTAAGTATATTTAAAAAAATAATTAAACAATACCTTTTCTTCAAAATGCAAAAACAACACTTTCTGCCCTGTAGCGGGTAAATATTAAGTTAAAAATGTGCCTCTTTTGCTGGGATGTAGTACATTTTCTGGGCATTCCGAAAACATGTACAACTGAAAATTGTCGATTTTTGATTTATGACGTTCTTGAAAGGAGTGAGCGACATCTCAGTAATCTTGATTGAACACATTATAGCCCCTAAAGTTAACTGATAATAAACCTAAACGGCTTTCCTAGAACTCTTTAAAAAATTAAGAAGAAAAAATGTTTTTGAACAAATACATATTTTGATGTTGTCTTTTAATTATATGCTTATAAGGCTTTATTTATGCATTATGATGAATGATAATCAACATTTTTATGGACATTTATTTTATATATTCACCCACACTTTACGCCATTGCATCAATTTTTAGTCCCATTTGTGCCGAAAATCGCTTTTATGACGAATATACTATATATAGACGGTTTAAAATATCAATAACTCATTTTAATTCAACATGATAAAATCAATTTTAATTCATTGACGTACCTTAACTATTGTAGTTGGAGAATATATTACATTGTTCCATATACCTGCTAGGCATTGACCATACATATAGGGAACCTGTCATTGCATCAATTTTTAGTCCCATTTGTGCCTAAAATCGCTTTTATGACGAATATACTATATAAAGACGGTTTAAAATATAAATAACTCATTTTAATTCAACATGATAAAATCAATTTTAATTCATTGACGTACCTTAACTATTGTAGTTAGAGAATATATTACATTGTTCCATATACCTGCTAGGCATTGACCATACATATAGAGAATCTTACGAGGGATGTGTGTTGTATGGTATAATTATGTGTGGGTCGAATGGTGGGTAACGGGATTTTAAAAATGCAAAAAATCTAATATGCCAATTTGATCGGGTAGGGCACTTTGTGGTCTGAGGTGATTTACCAGGACCGCAAGTCCATTGTGTAACTCCCAACGTCTAACCTCGCTGCTAACTGTACATATAATCACGAATAATAAGAGTAAGTACTGCTCATAGCGCAATCATAACATGAGACATCTATAGAAATGGTTTCAATGGTGTAGTGTTCAAGAATTTTTGAAAGAGCAAAACATGAGTGCTAGAATGTATGTTTTTATACGCATGGTAAAAGTATTAGCGTTCAATCATATAAAAGTTCTCATAAAAGTACCTACTAAATATTTTTTTGTTTCATCAGTTTTAATTATCATTTTTCAAAAAATATTTATAAATATTTATATATAGCAAATAAAAATCTATCAGCGGAAGCTAAACTGGTAGTGCACAACGGAGTCCTGGTTCCAACTCTAATGTATGGAAGTGAAACATGGAGTTGGCAAAAGAAGGATGAAAGTAGACTGAATGCAGTCGAAATGCGATCTCTCAGAAGAATGTGCGACAAAACGATGTTTGATAGATGTGCGAATAGTGAAATAAGGAAGGAATGCAAAGCTGAGATAAGCATTATCGATAAAATTAAGAAAGGTGTGTTGAGATGGTTTGGACATGTGGAACGAATGAGTGAGGAAAGAACGGTAAAACAAATTTATGAGGCAAATGTTAGTGGGAAAAGAAGCAGAGGAAGACCGAGAAAAACATGGCACGATCAGGTATGCCAAATACTTGAAAGTGGTCAGGTTAGGAGTCGTAACAATCGGCGGGTATGTATGAGGAGATGCGGAAGAGGCGAAGAATGTTTGCAAGGACAGAGTGGTGTGGCGCTCTATTCTCTCTGTCTACCCCTGTGGGGAAGCGGCGTGATGGTTAGTTAGTTAGTTAGTTAGAAAAAATATTTATTCTGTTACCAATTTAGTTCAATTTTTTTGGAGAGAAGCAAATATAATAGCAAAAAAGTATTTTTATACACATGGTAAAGGTATTAGCGTTTAATCATATTTAAGTTCTCAAAAAAAGTAGGAAATATTTTATAGTTTAATCATTTTTTATTACCAGTTTTCAGTAAATATTATGTTACTAACATTTTGTTAACTAAGCAAAATGACCTAAGCTCTTCATTTCAAATTTGTCTGATCATAGAATAAAGCAATATGCATTACTGTCAACGTCATATAAAAATATAATTTTCAATAATTACCGATTGATGCAAATAAACCATTTTACTTTTCTAAATTCTCATTTGTATCTTTTAAACATGCTTCGTAC
>NW_028282183.1:0-45372 GCF_059751285.1 Brachycentrus maculatus | reverse complement strand
TCCCAACCCCAACCCCAACCCCAACCCCAACCCCAACCCCAACCCCAACCCCAGCCCTATTTTTCCATTTGCAGCGAGTGCGTTATTATTAGTGTTATTATTAGATTAATATACTTAATTATCTATTGCAATATGCTGAAGAGACCTCCTTCCAAAATGGAGAAGGATGCTTTCAAGAGTCTGCCACTCCAAAGGAAGAGCTGGATTGAGTCCTTCTCGATTCATCACCCCCTCTTTGATACACTCGTCGAAATCAAAATGAATAAATGCATGCAGCATGGCAACTTACGCGCTTTCGGGACAGCCTCCAATCTTCTTAAGTATAAAGAAAATGCACGGCTCTGTAGGAAGATGTTGTAGGCTCCTTGCATCAGTGGGCAAACCAAGTAAATCTAGCTTCGATCGAAAGCCACATACAGGCGGTCCTCAGTAATAACCGCGACAGCCGAGACAAGCAGGCCCAAAACCACAAACACTGTGATTCGATCGCGCACATCTGAGCCCCGAATACACCGCAAGCTCGAATTTCTCTCGAAGCAATAATAGATTTAGGAAGAAGAGGGGTTAAAGCCATCTTTTATGGTTCAGGCGAGCCGAAGACAGATATCGCACCTTCCGAGTAGCAATGCCGAATGGATTACGGATTGATTCAGCCCTGTTTAATATGTCAAAATTATACCATATGAGTTATTCGCTAAATTCATTCATTAACTTAATCAAATTTCGGGAATAAGTTCACTGTGGCTGTGAGCTTCTCAGCATCATTATTTGTGTTCCATGCAGCATGGAAGATCTTCCTTTATTTTGGAGTGGATAAGCATTACCAAGGCCCTACGGAGCTTAGAAATAGCTGCCATCGAGAACCATCTCCGGTTGATATAATCGACAAGTTCCAGCAAAATCTATGGCTAGTTGGCACTTTTCTACCATATAAATTTAATTAAATGAGAACATGGAAGCCCTAAGAGTTCGATAATATGGCAGTCGCACATCCATTTTTTAGATTGATAGTCCACAATCAGAGTGCTATTGGGACGCTCTTGCTCTGGCCTTGTGCTTTGTTTCTCTTGTCTTGCACCAACACTTTAAACTGCCAGAACTCTTTACTAAAATTAGCCTGTGTTATGCATTGCAAAAGTTATGGAATGCGAATTAGCAAAATGACTAAACATTTGACTATAAACAGAAGGTGACAAGTATTGCTTTACTATCGAGAGCAATTAGCATTATGTGATTGGCTCGTTGATTTATTGCTTAATGTTATCATTACAGGCAGTTCCGCTATATGTAGTGTGATAGCTACCTTTGCAACTTAGAAGCCTAACAATTAGTTCTGAACTTATATCTTCCTCTCTTTGTGGTAACTGCGAGAAAACTGTGCAGATTAGTTCCTTCAATTTAAGGATGAATGATGAAGTGAGAGCGAGCCCGATAAAACATGGTTTATGAGGTTGCTTGGAATTTGATGGCACTTTAAGTGACTTCTGTGACAGGTTATTGATGACTGCTGCCAGTAGATGGGCAGCAGTCTGCTCTGATTGCTCTTACAAGACAGTCGAATCTACTAAAATGTACGGATGGCTTGCTGGCAGATTGTGTATAGTCCTTTGCGAGCCAATCAGAATCATCCTCGAGTTCCACTACTCATTGAGAGTAAAATCCTGTAGCATTTATTGAATAACCAGATGAATATGGTCATCATTTTCCGACATATTTTTGCCAACGATGGCTATTCCCATTAAGACAGGTACAACATGCTCATCATGAGAGACAAGCAGAATGATATCTTATATATATGGCACTGGCCTTTTATTGCACATCGCTGCCAATTGAATCATTGAGCATTGCACAGAAACCAGGGCGTCTGAGTATTTTAGCATGTTTGCATGCATTTAAGAACTTTGTAGAGAGAGAGTGTTCAGGTTTCGATTGTACTTTAAAGTTTGCATGTCACCATGTTTGTTCAATGCAGAATGAAGTGCGATGAGATAGGCGTTACTTTCAACATTTTACTCTAACTGTGAGAATTCCTATAATTGTTATAAGTGCTGTGGATGTTGTGGATGTTGTTACTTCTCGTAAAAAATTGGCTCGTTGCATCCCTCGTAATTTCGAGAGTAGTCATCCTCCTCAAACTTATGGTTCGCTGCGAGACATGCATCATTCCAGGCTGCATGCAAGCCTTTATACTCCTCTTGCTAATGTTCTGATCCCTCAACTCTTCCCCTTCCGTAGTTGAATAAATAATTGTGCATGCCTTCCTCGTCGAATTATTCTTAAGCTGCGGAAATTCTGTATGATTCCTTTTGATTTATTTGTTTATGCTGATGCTTTTTTAACCTGGGCTGCTTCTCCTGCTTGAGAGTTCTGTAATAACTTTCTGGAGTAGTGATTCCATACTTTTCTTTGAGGATGTCTTCATGGTTCTTGTATAAATGCCTCCAGAAGGGAGTAGTCGACACGGAATGACCTCGATACACGTTTTATCTACAAAATAAACAGGTGCCTTCTAGTGATCTCTTGCTATCTTCAATCCTGATAAAGTTACTCAGTGTTGATCGTTTCCAAATGTTCATGCTCTTGTTTGCACTCTTCGTCGCTCGAACCATATGAGCCTGCTTTTCAGTCCTGACTGCCTTACGGGGAAATAGATTGGCATCAGCAAACTCAATTTTACAACGATAGTCATCGAACCTACTCTCATTCGCTTTCATTGCTGCAAGTCTTTCTTTTTGCGTGGAGAGTATTTGTTTGCTTTGATACATTTCGTTATAGCAGTACGTTTACCGAGGCTTTCTCTTCTTCTTTTCGGAGTAGTATATGGAAGGGTGTTCAGTTTTGGCATGTTTGATCAGTAGGTTATAATTAATCTATCCCTCGCTGTAATAGAGTCGAAACGGGATTGCAAAACCAGCGCATATCTGACAGATCGCATCATTGGTTTCAGGGTCCCTAAAAAATATCTGCCAGATCTTGTGTGTGGATTAGAAGTGTATCCCATATTCATTCCTGTTCTTTGTAGCCAAAGAAGCAGAAGTATTAACTGCTATGTTTTTGGTTGGGGGATAGGCCGAATATGTAGGATGGGGAGGATAGGTGGGAGACAATGCGCTATTGTGCATGAATTTGAAATCTTGCTAGTAATAAGCAATGTCGTTGGAGTCCTCCTCATTCTCCTCATTATCCCGTTGCGAGTCTTTACCTCTTTGATAAGGAAAAAGCATAAATTTAATTATCTAATGAGCGGTAAATAGCCATAATAAATAATCACAATGAATGAATACAAATTTCACAATAATCCCTAAGAAGCATTTAAACAGTGAGTAACAATTAAACCTACAATATGCAATCCCCGCATTAGAAACACAGTCGTTACATTCTTCAAATTAGAGTAATCTCATAAATCAATTTTATGAATAAATATAATAATACAATAACTAGTTCAAGAAATGCATGGCCGGATACTGCCTCCACTTGAACTCTTCCATAAACATCTACTCGAGTTCAACTTGAAGAAATGCTTCGAATACATCCTCTACTTTGCCGCGACTGAGCAGAGAGTATATAGCATACTATCAGGGAAGAAAAGCCCAAAAGTCATAAGCGACGAGGAGTGGGAAAATATCCCCAAACGATAAGATCGCAATTGGCTTATCAAATAGCTTAACAGTATCTTGTCTATGCAGGCAAATCCGGGGGCATCGCTAAAGAATCGTGAGTTTGAAATTATCAGCGCTCAAAGAGTAAACTTTGTATCTAACTCAGTTCATTGTGGGGTTGATTATAGCGGGGCATGTCCATGTTTACGAAATCATGATCCGTGAAATTATGCCTATATTCATTAAACTCATCAAGAACGAAGTGGCCATTCCCCCGGAGTGCAGCCAACTTGCCAAAAAAATACGGCAATTCTGTAAAGAGACCATCCTCATCCTGTCAGTCTGGTTCCCAAAATGCTTCTATGATCCCCACCGCCAATCTTGGTTCAAGAAGGCTGTAGCCAAGTACAAGATCGTCTGCCAATTCATGTTGTATTACACCAATTAGAAGATTGATGAGTACGAAAGAATAATTCAATTTCTCTTCCTTGGCAAAAAAAAGGAGGAATGTCTATAATGTCTGAACTGCCTCGAAAGTTCGGGATCGAGCTATTCCTTTTTGAAGAATGCTCCTTAGATTCCCTCTGTCATCATGGAGGAGGACGAACTAAATAGCATACTCTCCTGCGACTATCATTAAATGCACTCTCTGAACTCAAACCCAAGGAAAGATCTATATCTAGCCAGTTCTCATACTGATCATGAGGTCAACAGCGAGTACCAGCAACCAGAACCCAAAGGCGTAGACAAAATGGAAGAGCTGAATGGAGAGAGATGCTCCACTTAAAGATAAAAGTAAACTAAGAATCCCTCCTCAGGCAATTCCCATATCTTCGATCGCATTAAAAGACTAAAACAAGCCCGAAATAAGGAAAGATCAAAGTTGCCAAAATTTATGGAATAATCCTCCGACAATAAATCCGAAACTTCCCACAAAGGCGACGTTGCTTAAACATTAAAAATCAGCTCAACCCACATTGTAATGTCATCCAACGAATAGATATCCGAAAATGTAAAATTAAGTAATCGAAAAGGCATTGAAAGCACAAATTAGAAAACTGATTAAGACTAAAAATCCTCGCAAAAAGTATCCATCTCCTCGAAAACAATCACATCATCCAAAATAATCACATTGAACAAAATTAAAAAACATCGTATCGAACGTGAATATCTGAACAAGGGCTCACTTATCAACAAAAGCAAGAGAATTTCTCAACTGATTACAAAAGTAAAAATCAATAAAAGCCAAAGGAACAACAGCGAAGAGCATTTCTCGTCAATTGACAGCGCATCAAACGTGTTTGACAACCGAAACCAGAGTTTAAATCCCAAAAAATCCTATGCCCTAAATGAACCCAATTAAATAAAACAAGCCATTCCTCAACTCGAATAAAAAAGATAAACCATGCGGAAACCAAGTGGCCAAACATAAGCAAACAAATGCAAAGTGAATAATATCGCTGCCGTAATTTCAACTAAAACAAAGAAACAGGAGAAACATAAGCTTAAATTAAAGTATTGGCATAATGACTATAACGACGAGTTAGATCCCATTGACCCACATCAAGAGCATCTTATGTTAACACATAACAAGTCAGCAATGCGGACTGCAGAAGACAGCCTTCCCAAATTCACTGACTCTCCCCGTTAGGTAAATGCCTATCATCTGAATTCTTTATTCGATCACCAAATTTATAAAGGAATGCTGCAAAAATCAGGGTCAAAAATGTTCCATCGAGAGTGCCTCAAAATAAGTGAAAAGAGAGTAATGGGAAATGCAGACCCATGGGGGCTCGATATTAAATGTAAAGTAGTCAATAAAGGATGTATTGATATAAAACTGGTTTTCCTTCACGAATATGCCAGCAACATAAGTGTCAATATTGAGAGCCCATTGTAGCTGTCGATTTCGAAGCCTGAACAGAATTTACGTTACATTTTTGATTTCTCTCAATAATATAAGCCAATTATACTGAAAGTCGGAGCATAGAGTATTCTGCTCCCAATTTCAATTGTAAGCCTTTTAAAGCCAATCCGTAATATTTCAACCGAAACTATCACAAACAAGCGCGACTACCAATTTTCATGCATCGTCGACCAGAATACATTTAAATAAATAAAAGAAGTAGCGAGGAGTCTACACTTGCATGAAAGCAAATAAAATCAAAACGAATATGGCCGGTATTTCAACTTTTTCGAAGAAAACATTCAAATCGAAATGAATCTTAGTAACAAAGAACAAATTAATGCCCATTCAACATAGCATGGCGAAGAATCTATTGCTTTAACTAAGGCAATGTTAGTCTGTTTCACAATATTCTACCAAAGGATTTAAAATTCAGGGAAAATTTAATTTCTGGGAAAGTAGTTGAGAGTCTGTTTGGAGAAGGCAACAAAAAGGAGTAATTAGCAAGCGTGAAAGAATTGATTATCTGTTTATTATTTCAAAAGTAGTTGTAACATATTCTGATCGTTTCTAAATTGAGATACTCTGAACTGATTTAACATTAATGCTCACACCCTAAATGCAACCATCTTTAACAAACTTCCAATTGATATTGAAATACACTATCAATACACAGATGCACTTATCAAGGTAGATCATCAATTTCGTCAAGCATCAGCATCAGGTTCTCATGCTCGATATTCTTCACATCCCAAAGATGTTTCAGCACATGGGAATGCTGGCCTAGCTTGCCTTATAGTTCTTGCAAATGACTCATGATTCGAACCATCTCAGCATTTAGTGCCTCATTCTCCTTGACGTTGTATTTCAGCACTTAATTCTCGGCATTGATACTGGATATTTTTTAAAGTTCTAAGGCGTTCCTGTGTGTTTTGTTACTATATGCCTGCATTAGTTCCTCAAGCCTTGCACGTTGAGAAACCGAGTAATGCTAGATGCGAGGGCCATGCTATAATGCGTGCTATAATTCCCTCACGCGATTCCTCTGATCTA
The DNA here is from genome assembly GCF_059751285.1 of Brachycentrus maculatus. NCBI lineage: Eukaryota > Metazoa > Arthropoda > Insecta > Trichoptera > Brachycentridae > Brachycentrus > Brachycentrus maculatus. Next base: position 38,814 of record NW_028282183.1, on the reverse strand, counting down.
TTGCTCTCTTCTCGAGTGTCTGTATGTTTGCTTGTAGTTTTTACTTTTCGTTGAGTCGTTACTTTCTGGCGATATTTTATATTTCTATGCTTTTCTGGCATATTTGTAGCCTTTATTTGAGTGCGGTGTTGTGAGTTGAAATTGACAATATTTATTGTTGGCAGTACTCATAGAAACCAGCAGAAGCTTGTCGGTCATTATACTTTTGTGGGGAATTAGCATAAGAGTGCGTAGTGCCTTTCGGGAGCCATTTAGATACTTTGGATGAAGAAATGCTTTTGTTTTGAGGCTATTTGCTACACTATACTTTATTTTGTTGGCTCTGCATGCTTTTGTTGGCTGCTTTAAGTTTTTTGTTTTTACAGCTGCTAAAAATGCGTGGGTGTGTTGGCAGATCCTAAATCCTCCCCTACTTTTCAGCAATAGTTCGATAGAAATCAGTGAAGCCTCCGCTTATTGCTCTTGGAGTTCGATGCTCACTCATCTCCCGAAATTATCATAAAATGCAACGAATAACTAACTAAGTTAATTAAACTGATTAATTTATTGTTCGGACATCATCAAAATTCTATATACACACTTCTAATTTAATTGTAGCCATGTGGAGTATTCGGGGAGTACTTTATTTATCAATTAGTTAGTTAATTGGTGGTATATTGCTGCTATTATTTCCGCTTTTTTGGGATGAAAATACGCTACTGAAAATATCTAGTTTCCTTTCTTTTGAATTTTGAGAGATAACCATGCGAGTGCAGTTCGAAAACTCTCAATGTGGTATACCGGCTAATTTTGCATTTTTGCGAGAGAAGCATTAAATAATAATCTGACAGATAGATTGCATATATCGATCAATGGCAGTATAAATGCTGAATGAACGGATATCAAATTGAATTGAATTATTGCATTATACTGTTTGTTTGTTTTGTATTGAACTTGATATTGAGCCGATGAATGAAAGAAGTATGAAAACACCGATAAAACACTAAAATGGAAGCAGCTTATCCAAATCTCCAATCCCCAAATCCTCGATCCCCAAATAGCCCAACTCCAAATCAAACATCCCCAAATCATACAACAAACAGAAACAGCAATAATTCATAAGAAATGGCCCCAATGGATAGAGCCAAGCATTCCGGGCAACATCCTACAAAACTCAGTAGAAGGACAGTTAACTCTCAATAGTGAACAGCTGCATCAGAATCTTACAGAAAGAGTCAAATGAAGACATTTCGAAATGGCTGATCCAGAACAAGATTACCTCGTCGATGCTCAAAAACGAGAAACTACATTTAGTCATCAGTACATCGGTCTACACCATGAAAGAAATGATAGTCTAGGGCAACTATCAAAAGGGAGCCTTCGTTTAGAATATTGTCAGGCACCTTCACGGCAATAAGATTAAATCCTACTAGTTTTTCAGATGTCTCAAATACTTTTCCTTCAAGGATTTCTAATTCGAGTATATCTGCAATGTCGCCCTGAGTCTGAATGAAGAGCCCTACTCTTTCTACATAAGGTGCTACAACACCATCATCGAGTCCAGTTTGAATAAGCTGAAAAGGGTCGCGATGGCCCCAATCTCCGGCTCAGAGGGTAACTTCTAATAGATATTCAGAGTAGTGGTTCAAAGTCATGCGCAAGATATTCGTCAGCCTCAATTTGATATCAGCATACCAAGAGTAATAACTGATCGAGTAGTTCATCAGCATCATTCGCGACCATCACGCCGAAGTAATGAAAACAAGCGAACAGTAACCTATATGTTGATATGCATAGATTCAATGGCAGTGAGATATTCAGAGTGTGCCAAATCTGCTACAGGAAAATGAAGGCCAAGGAACACTTACAGCAATCCTCAAGCCATACTCAATCCAAAAATAAACTGAACAAAGACAATGAAGTCAGTCCAGGCAAAGGCATGCTTGACGAGAACAGAATTAAAAGGCTATTCGACAAGAATGTGATTGAGGAGCTAAATGTGGAAGATAGGGAGCTTATTCGGGCTCTCTCCTATCGAGATCACAACATCGCCAAGCTCCTCGACAAGAAACATGACAAAGTAAGCAGATCTTGTAGCGTAGATGATCGAAATCATTGCAGAAGAAGTGGACGAAATGCGCAGGGACATCAAAAAGGAAAAATAGAAGCACGTCATTGAACAACAACAAAAATAGGAAATTATCTCAATGGCGGAGGCCTTAAATCTCCACATGCTCAACTATATTCGCGATCATAGTGTCGATAATTAGAAACTGGTGCTGAAGTCCATTGAAAAGTTCGCGAAGAAGCACTGCAATTTAAGAAATTTGTCGGAAATAGAAACTGTCATTCAAGAGAGGCAAAGACTCAGGCTCATCGAAGTTATCGAGCTCGAAGAAAGATAAAAGGACTGACAGCTTTTGCGGAGTATTCTGAATTCATTCTTTTATTCTGAATTAAATATACCCGAGTTTACTGTCACTATGAATATTATTAGCATTGACATTGTCAGTCTCTTCTCCATATGTGAATAATCGAGAGCTTTCTTCTTGAATATAAATCTACATCTACATCTGCATCTCATTGCTGTTCATCCAGCTTGTGACACTTCGATTCCCTATTATCTTATTGACAATTTAATGGCAATAACTGATATGAACGAACTTCCGAACTCAGTTCACTCATTTAATTAAATTTACACAAACAAACAAAAAACAAACAATAATCAGACATATACACATATTCATCCCTTTATTATATTACTGTGAAAAAATAAATATTCAGAATTCGATATCCCATTAAATATAGCTTCAAAAGATCAAAAGAGGACGCCCAAATAATACAATAATAAAATGTAAGAACCAAGCCAATGCAATTAACAATGCAGGCATTGCAAGAAACAACTACCAACCGAGAAAGATGCCAACCCACTATAGTTACTGCATCCGCAATTTCATCCAATGTGCCAAGTGCAGGAACATGTACGATCGAAACCTGAAGGAATAGCATGAGGATGAGTTCCATAAATAGCAGATCTGTGAAATGTGCCATGAAAACTTTCTTTCGAGCCAAATTTAATAACATCAAAGGATCTGTGCATTTCAGGCAGAGCAATGTATCTATTGCGACCTCAAAGTGCCATTGCTCAGTTTCCATGAGCATCTCAGGATGTGCGAATCGCGAACAATCAAATGCTAAGTATGTCAGCTCGGAGTCATCAATAAACTGTACTTTTAGCATCTCGATATCTGCACCGGCCCGATGCAAGAAGATTAAGATTACTACCCTCGATAGCATTTACGTTCGTTCGCTTTCAAAGCATAGTCAGCATAGAAGCCGCAGAGAAAGAGGAAAAAGAGTCAAACAAGCCAATCAAAATAGCCCACAATAAAATCGAAATAGTCCAAAAAAAGACAGGATTTAGATTGCACTAAACAAAGAGTGGTGGTAACAGAATTAATCGACTTATCAGATGATAAGACAGAAAAAGACCCACCAAAGACAAATCGAAATATAAAAGTCAAAAAAGTAACAGTAGATAGTTCAAATTCGAGTTATGTCGCTCCGCGGAGGGCACACAAAAATATTACAATTGAAATTAATTCGTCATTATAAATAGACAGTAGTCGGTAGGACATACTGCCACAAGGAGAGATAGTTACAATAGATAACGCTAATGTAGAACTCGAACCAATTATTTGCCATGAACTCGAACCAACTATAATGAAGAGCAACCAACAAGAGAGCACTCCTCTTTCGAGTACTATTCCTCATATTAGTAACAATGCTGACGCATAATTAAAAAACATTAAAAGCCCAATCACTATTGGCGACATCCTGAATCTTTAACAGAAAAAGAAGACAAAGAATTGAGAACTCAATATATTGGACATTATCGGCAATCGCACTCACAAATATATATATATGTGTAACACAAGTATATAGTAATGAGTGGCCTGATTTAAATAACTCTCTGGGATTCTGTGTTTATATGATGCTGGCTAACTGGCAAATCAACATATTTTATTGTATTATATTTTAAGATTTGGATTGAAGGACCCTTCACATGCTTTAAAAGTACTCAGTCGAAAAACTGTACCTGCTGCAGAATATCTCCATCCGGAAGGGACTCCGCGAACTTGACCTCTCTGTCAACCAGCAAGCCTACAATAAAGTGACTGCCAAGACCAACAACATCAAGACCAACACAAATATTTTAGTGATCGGGCCTACAGGCAGTGGCAAAAGCTGTTTTATTAGGTACTCTACATTTAATCTAATCTAGGACTTTGTACTATGCGCTGAATGGCACCATGAACTCCACCAAGTAGTGCTTCACAACCAGCACCAATCTCACCATTGAGAAGACCGAAATTAAAAGGAATACGAGGATGGCTGTCAAGGGCTGTAGCAGTCTCAAATAAACGGACAGCAAAATGGGCATCACTGCGATCTAACTCAGCAGCTCCATCGACAACAAAATGCCATTGTCAAAATACTCCAAAATCAGTTAAATGATAGGCAGTGGCATTTTCCTAAATTGTTTCGAAATGGGCGCTAAGCTGCAAAGCACATAATGTATCGACCATGTCATCGTGTGCCTGAGCACAGTGGATAAGGTTGCCAATGAGGATTTAATAGGGCTTAAATACTTAATAAGATAACTGGAGGATAAAGCAATGCCATACACAATTATGGGTTCAAAAATCGACAAGATACTGGGCAAGTGCAAAGAGTAGTCAAATTAAACAGCAGCAGAGCAATAGAAACTGGCATACATCGAGTTATGGAAGAAATTAACATGCTCATCAATTGCATGCAATCCCAACAATTTCTACCTGATGGAAAACTACATGGCCAAAGACAAAAAAGAGTTGGTTAACTCCGAGATCGCCAACTATTACTCATTGGCATTGCTCCAAAGGATCATCACAGATGTTTATAAGACGCCGAGGGTCAAACAAGGGATACTCTCGTCAAAGTTCCTACTGTGTTCCTGCTGATTTATATGCTAATATTCGTTTGTTTTTATCTTCTGTCTATTCTTAGAGCCGGTTGTTTAATGTGTCGGAGGGTTTCTATATCTTCAAGGATGCACAATATATACGCATACATATGCACGTATATTTATATTTTATTGATTGTAAATATAACTCTGATGCATTAAATATAGCAAATAGCCATATCGCATAATGTTTACAGAAAGAGAGCCATTCAATCACACTCTCATATCAGCATTCGATAAATCGCAAACTGAACAATAAATTGGGGAGTTCGGGTAAGTCGGACCATGGAGCAATGGTACAATCGGCCTGAATATTTTATAACCCAACAAACTGCCTCTAATTCTCAGGAATATCCCATGGAAAGAGAGGAACATCCGAAACAGCCATCGAAACAGCGTATCTTTCGACGAGGGGAAGCTCAGCAACAAAATAGAGTCCTACCAATCATAACAACACAAAACACCTTAAAAGCAGAGATATTACCAGCCTTGCAAGTTCAATAGCTAGTTTCTGCCCCCGATCACACACAAGCTGCAACGGGCTGTAAACATCTCAGCGACCAATGCCAAATAATAATATGGAAACATTTTCGAAAACCCCAATTCCTTACAATTCAATTTGGGAGATTAGTTTCGACTCATACAGAAGTCATTTCGTAAAAAATGCAGAAGAAGAAACAGCCCTTCTGTGAATACTAAATTCTTACCACAGGAACCGACTCAAAGCAATCGAGATAAACTATATCAGCAGATATAAAATTTAATGGATAAATAAAGTGCAAGGTATCGCATCCTTGATAAGTCTGTGTCTCGGAATCGAAGCGGGTCTTTAAATGAACAGAGGCCTGGTAAGAATCAGGGCTGAACTATCCTGAATCCTTTTGATCTGCTTATAATTTTCTGTTTTGAATATTTAGCCATATAATCACACTATATTATATTCATTGCTCTATATTTCTATATTCCCGACATTGAACTATTTAGAATACCAGGACATACATACTATCAATAGTTAAGATTAAATTATTAAAATTTGAATTCGATAGTCGACAAAACGGATATGAAAAAGCTGAGTTCATCCCGACCTCGACTCTTCTTAAGCGAAAAATAAGTTCAATCCTTCAAACAAAGCGATCATGAGTGCATGTCATTTCGTAAGAAAGTATAAATAAATTGTGCATTCCATCTCAATGATAAAATCACCAATTTCTGTAAAGACCCTGAATGTCTGCTACCTTTGTGCCCGAAATGCATCAAAGTGCACAGTGAATAACATGCAGAGTAAGGCACATTCTGCTCCTTCGAATCTATCGAAGACTGCTTAGAGGAAGCCAACCAGGCATATTTGGGCCTATTTTCAGATGTTAATCGGCTGCAAAACAAGTCTTTCGAACTCGAACAGACATACAAACACAAAGTAGATAATCGAAGATATAGAAATAAGCAACATTGATCAAATTCAATAAATCAAAACAGCATGCTTTTGAGCACTTAAACGATCTTTTCAATTAATACGAAGAAGCACTGAAATTGCAACTCGCCAAAGACGAACGCACATTCACTGAAGGTCTAATTGTCTACCATGACTACATTGGCAAAGTTATGTAGAAATGCAAAAGTGGCACCAAAAAGTTCAATAGCAAGCATCTTTTGATGGAGGGACTCATAAACTTTTACTCGGAGGCCCACGTCCGAGAAGAACTACTATAATGCGAATCAAACCTGAACGACTATGTCATAAGGAATATTTAAATATCTGTGAATGAGGAGGAACTTTCGGCAATGGCTCTCGTTATCAAAAAGTATATCAAATTCGGAGAGGATTAGAGCAATCTGTAGAAATTGTTGGCAGAGAATTCGATGTCCAAAGAAACATACTTTAACAAGAAGATGGAGAAAGGAGTTAATGGGCGACTAGCTAGCGAATTTGAAAGTCCAAGGAGCTCTCATCAGGGCTTAGATTTCAGCATGTATAAATACTCAGAAAGAAGCATGGAAGATATGGAATCTCCATTAGATAGATTCAGTTTGGAAAGATCAAGAAATATTCGATAACGCCTTTCCCATAAGCGCGAGTATATTAATTGATGTTTTCATAATTCGAATAAGGATTAATCTATCACTTCCGAATCGAAAGCCATAATTCAAAGATAAACCCGCAACCATAAATCAGAATAATCAATAGTCCTCTCAATACTCTTTATAAATATAGACCGACCAGACCTTTAAATATTCATACATAATGCAAAAACCATGAAATTCTTCAATAGCACCATTTTAATAGATAGAATTGAATACTGTCATTTGGAGTATATATAAAAAAACGCGGATTCATATCTGTTTAGTTTTTTTGATTACACTTTTGCAGATGAAACATTCGAAAAACCTCCTAAATAACGATCTTCCTCCATCGCAGGTATGATGAGCGCGACTCCATGGTTGATCACATTTCGCACACCACTCAAAGGCGCATTTTGCATTTCTACAAGTCAAATGAAGACATCCTCCATCCTTCTCATAGATTTGTTTGCATTTAGGGCATTTAACTACTTATCTATCTATATATAAATTAATACATATTGGGGAGTAGGTTGGGGTTATTAGATTTTCCACAAGGCTATGAAACGCAATGCTCATATTCGTAGCAAATGCCACAGTAGTGGAATGAGCATTTGATGCACTTATTGAGTATGATGAAGCCTTGACAGTTTGGGGTTTTGCAAGGGATGCGCTCAGGATCACTATTTCTGAATTATTTTTTAAACTTCTTCCATTTATCTTGAGAACCTTCTTTAAACTTGAGGAAGAGACTGTTTTAGTCTTCTCTCATTGTTGCTTCACAATCAGGCTACCAACACTTCGGAAATTCTCTATTTTCGATCTTTCCGAGCATATGTTTTAGATAGCAGCCTTTGCAAGCATCTTTGTGGGTACATGTAAAAAAATATGGTTATTTTTTTGTGATAGGTTCTACTAAGCATATACTGCATTTTTCATCCTGCTCACTCTGACTCATTGAGTTATTTATTTATCCCTATACTAATTTTATGAAAGGCCATCAATGAATAATAAATTTGTCGCCATATCACAAGTTAGCATTCAGCAGAATAATTATCATGCATACAAAATTAGCAAAGTGTTCCCAAGCAAGGTCATATACCTTGCATATACTTAATTACGCATCGAAAGGCAGCAAAGAATCACGCGTGTTAAAAGACGATATAGCAAATTATGTTGATGAAAACTATAAATCCCATGAGTTTTCAAAAAGAATGAAATAATGGCATAAAATGGTTGCGCCACAAAACTGAATCCGATAAGTGTGAGCACTATGGCTGGTATAATTAATAAAAAGAGTGTTGTCGCAATGCGGAAGTGTAATTTTAAATTTATTTGATATTTGATTCGTTTAAATATTTTAAATAAATAGATAATAAAACGGAGAAGATCTTCAGCAAATCTATAACCGTCTCGGCTTTACCTTTAATTCAGATGCATTATTCGATGAAGTTAATATTTATAAATCATTAGAGTTTATCTCTTTTCGTTGCGGATCTATTTCCAAATTGGTCCAACTACTATATACTTTTCATTTTTCGCTTACCAATCTAACTCACAAACTCCTCACAAATTTCACGGACAATCAGATTTATTTATTTCCGAGAGGAAAGCTCTAAATAGTCTCGCATTAGACTCAATTGGAACATTGTTGTTGGAACCACGATATAGCCTTCAAGGGAAGGAAACTTCTTATTGGTAAATTTGTCCACCCTGATCCCACCTCTGTAAATATAAATTTAAGAATTTTATGACCCTTTCAGCGGATTTTCACACAACTTTATAGTAAAATCTTTGAAAGGGCTGTTGCCTTCTTTGCCGATTGGAAAATATTGCTGAATGCTTTCAAATTAATCCTAACATTAACTTTAATTTACATAATGATCATAAAACTCAAGTTTTTGCTCATCTAGCATTATTTATAATTTGGGCTTCTGCAAAAAGAGAGTGCTGACGTATTGACTGATTTGTGGAAGATGGGACTTTCGAATTTAAAAAGCATTTGAGAAATTTTTACGCAAATCGGCTATGGCAATCGTGAAAGTATCGCTTTACAATAGCGAAATATTCAGATCGTTATACTCGAGGAAGTTCCGGATAATTTGATAGGACCGCGATTGCTTCGAGCCGAATGAAAAATCTAAGCTGTCTACTTCGCAGTAGACAATATTCTCTGGGCCAACCAGAATCAAATCAATGAGGCTCGATCTTTTATTCATGAATAAAAATGTGTTTCCAAGCCTCGAACTGGCATTTTTGAGGTTAGTGTTAAATATTTTGAGATCGTTGTGATTGATTTTGTGGCTGATGGCTGACAAAATATGCGAGTTTTCGGTGTGAATTTCGTCAGCGAACTCATAATTGTTGAGGATATAAGAAAAGCAGTCTTCATTCATAAAATGACCAGAACCCTGAAACACAAGAACTTTCCCCTAAAAAATATCGACAGTCAGAGTCTTATAATTCAAGCGGTTGAATGCATCAACAATGAGGCATATTGCATCATAAGGGTTTTTGATACTGCTCGAAAGCCTATAAATATTTTTGATGCCAAACTTGAAGGAGTTATCCACTTCGATGTTGATAATATCCTTTTTATCGATTTCAGTCAATTGCGGGCTAAAATGAAGTTTGCACAGATTGCACGTATGAATTGACTTCTCTATGTTGTCGGTCATCGTCAGGACATAAAGCTCGTCTGAAGATTTGAAGTGTTCGCTATTCGAGGTGGCTATCAAACCCCCAAAAACAATTATTTTATTTTGGTAGCTATTTGCAGTAAAACAACTACGTGGCTTAAAGACATCCGAATTCGAAACAACAATTTGAATCCACTGATTTTAAATTGTGTCATATGCCCAAACATCATTAAAAAATATACTAGCTTTGCTTCCTTTGACAATGCTTTCTCCCTCTCCCCCTAATATGATCAAAAATCTGTTTTTATAGACTGTTGAAGCATGGCTAGAGCGAGCAGCAGGGGCTTTGCCTTTCGGAGCAACGAGTTCGCAATTGAGTGAAGAAATCGAGGAATTTGAGGTGAATTCATGTGAAGAGAATGTGAGAAAGTATAGTGAATTGGAGTAGGTTTCGTCTTAGTGTTCTCCTCCAAAGAGAATGATCTTTTCAGCGATTGTATTGATTGTGCAGCTGACAGTTTTTCTAATTGGATTGACAATATTTTTGATTTCGAACCAGACATCGATCTCAGTATTGAAGACCCAGAAATCCTCGTAGGTTGCATCTTCATCGCTACCTCCATACAGGAGTATATATTTTTCATCGAATACTGTAGTTGCATGGCTTTCTCTTTCTTTCAATCTCGGGAACTGCGGGATTTCATTCCAGAAACATGCCCTATCTTTTACGGTCAACGCGATGCAATCGTTGAGAGTCTAAATATTGGTGATACAATGATATTAGTCCATCTTGAATAGATGGCTTGTAGAATTGGTTTACTTTGTTCTGGTGCACTCCTCCCCATACAATTAATTTATCCTTCACTAAACTGCAGGAATGACTCTCCCGGCCCTAAGGAAGGGTATGACTTTCGAGAATGTGGCATTCAAAGGTGTCGCAGTCTATTTCAAAGAGAGGTTCTTTGTTTTTACCGGATTTCCCCCCATAAACGTAAAGCTTGTTTTTGTTAACAACAGCCGTATGCCCCCATCTTTTGGTTGGGTACCGGTGAAGCTTTGGTTTCAATTACCACTTTGCGTTCTGGAAGACTTCTTCTCCTGCGGGCTTTTTCATAATCAAATTAATTTTAAATGAGAAATATTCAGCTGCCATTTAATATCACTGGTTTCGTTTTTATCAGTCTTCTCCCTTTTTTGTGCTGTAGATCTCTTCCTTTAACCCAATCTTCCCCACAAATACCCACAATACCAAACAGATACCATACTTATCCAGCCTCATGACACTATTTCCTTTTCCTCGTCAAGGCAAGTTCATTAGATTCGTTTAAATTTGTCTTTTATGGACGGAAAGTTTAAATTGTATGTTAACTTCAATCTTCATGACAGAAAACGCAGACCACGTATAAACAAGTCTGAACAAGTATCATTAAAACTAAGATTCAAGGCAGAAAAAACAAACTGTTCATTCAACATAATTTATGATATTTGTCGTAAGGGACAGACATCATCGCATTGTAATGATCTTAGCCATTTAAAGAGAGCACCAACAAAAATCAAAATAAATCAATAAGGGCTATGGACTAACTGGGATCAACAAACTGAGCTTCCATCTGACAGATTCATTATGCTCTTGTTGTCAGTCAGAGTGAAAGATGAAAGATGAAAGAATGTTAACGCCATTAATATTTTACTTCCAAATTACTGAACATTGTGCAGTTTTTGCATGAGCTGCATAATCACACAAAAATAACACACTATTGCTATTTCTACAATCGAAGCTCATTAGAAAATTAATTAATTCAATTTTATTGTTTGTTTCGCAGCATTCATTTAGTTTGATTTTCATTAATACTAATTCGATTTCAATACTAATTATTAAAGAAGTTTGGGATTTTGTTTGTTTTGGAGAGCGTTGGTTTACTTGGGCAACAGTTTACTCGCATTAAATTCGATGCTCATGACAAATCCTTTAATAATAATGATGCGTTTGACAGTTTGTTTTCCCTCAGCTTAAAATAAAAGAAATGAAAAGAAACGGATACTCACAATCTAAGCATAACAATTAGATGAAATATTTATTTATAAATAGTGGCCAACAGCAGCCCCAACAGATAACTCACACAAATAAGAATGCTCAATGAACAAAGTTAATAACAAATGCATGCGCATGGTTCAAAGACTGTTGATATGTGTTAATCAATTAAGGGTCTTCCCAAAAATTTATGCTTCTTTCGATGCAAAGTTCTATGAGGTGTAACTCATCTTATGGCCAACCATTGGTGAGTGATACTGTGGGAAGTGGTCCTCAATGTCTTTCACCAACTACTTATACGTCAACTGATGATTCACGTTGTCAAGTTTGTGTACTTCGGAGTCTGTGTCGATGATATATATTTGGTCAGCTGGAATTCCAGCATGCAAATAAGCAATCGCGTCATTTTATCTGTTTCCTAAGCCCCCAATGAAGGGGTTCACATCCTAAGGGAATACATCTCTGATGTTCTGCATGACATTCGCTTTGATGTTTCCGGTCTTTTTCATGACTTCCTTTTTGACTGCATGGAAAAATTACTCAGGTTCCATCAGGAGTGGGCCCTCTGCATTTATGTATTGCGTGATGTACTTTTTAGAGAAGTCGTAAAGAGGCAAGGAGCGCATGGTCATCCACACTATTTTATAGCCGTTCTCAGCAATTCGATTAATTAGTTCATGGTAGCCGTCATGCAGATAGTCAGAGCCTCTGTAATTACTATAAAGCCCTTTAATATCGCTCTTTGTGAGGGTTCCGTCGACATCGCTCACCAACAATCTGTCCTTATCTGTGTATAGGTATATTTCCGCAGATAGTACGACCTACTCGACCCGATACTCAATGACATTTTTGCCGAAACGCAAAAAGAATTTCATTAGATCTTGCGAATTCAATTTGGTTGGGTAGACATACCCATACTTATCGATAATGAATTTGATGTGATTTATTTTCAGCTTGTTTATGTAGACTTCGACTGGCGCTCCCTTCATCGAGACTGCGTAGGGCCCGAAGCATGCGAAGAATTGGGTTGATTTGTAATCGCCTGATTTTTGTCGAACAACTATCACGTCGCTCACTCCTTCCATTAGTCCATGCTCTTCGAGAGACGAGCAGAATATGCTAACAGCCTTCGAACAGCTTGCAAACATTCTATTTGTAATTTATGAAATATATATATATAGCTATCGATTAACTGCATGGTTTACAGATATAGCGTCTACAGAAATACATACAGCAGAATAAGATACTAGCAATGGGGTTGGGGTTGGGGTGGGGTTGGGGTTGGGGTTGGGGTTGGGGTTGGGAACTTTTATTGCGCGATCAAATACTTTCCAGATTAAATGCCTAATGTCAAATATACTCCGATTTTTGGCTTTAAATATTTCTGAGGCAAACCGCCATTACAAAAAGGTATAATTGCAGATTTTGTCAGATTTATTCATTTATTTGTTTATTTTTGTATCATGGGCGCAGAAGAATCAAAGCCAGCTGTTGACCGCAAGATAGCCAAGTCAAAAAGCTCTTTGTCTGAAAGAGCTGCCAAAACCGAGGGTATCGAGGAATTCGTACAACAAGTCAGTACAATGTCTTGCCTTAAATCAACTAACTCCCAAAAATTTGAGTTCGCTGCTTTTCAGAAGCTGCCATTCACAGGACATTACTCGCCATGGCCAGTTTGCACTCGGATTTCGAGTCCGGGATCCCCAGGTACGGATTGATTAATTTTAGTGTTTGTGTGCTATGATTGTTCTATTGATGATCATGCCTATTTGTGCGAGAGCTGCTTTGAAAAAGGAAACCACTAAAAGCATCGATTCAGCCTCTTCCCGAACAATAACTCGTGGAATGTCTTATTTTGCCGATGCGGAGACGATAACTTCATGAAGAACAAAACAATATGCTAAACTCATAAATAGGCCCCCAAATTTGTGAACACTCCCCTCGACAGCAAGGAATCAGCCAAATTTAACGCATACTTTTCAGAGGCCCTCGTTATTATGAACAGCTTATTGAGCAAGGGTCGAGATCGAGCACTGAGTGATACCATCATCCAATATTTCAAGAAAATCACCACTGATAATCTGTATTATTCAAAGATGCTTTGTTAGTTTCTGCTGGCAAAGAGCAACCTCAACAGCGACAAATCCAACTTTCAATAATTCAGCAGATACATCTGTGCAAACAGAAATCAATACAGCATATTAAGGAACATGAATTTAGTGCCCGAGTATAAGAAAGCATTGCTCAAACAAATGCTCACATGCAATGTCAACAACCGTGAATTTTGTGAACTAATCGTAAACTTTGCTGGCAAAACCGAAGTTCTAAACGAATTGTCCAAAAGCGACAATCTTGTGATGGAAGCAACCTCTTACCTGGAGGCCTTAATAAGATCTGAGGAGGACTCGACATAAATCTGGAAATGGCTGATCAACAACCAGAAAATAAAGACTTTCATAAACAATGGGTCGATCATGCTGGCAATCTTCAAATCCATTAAAAAAGACTAAAAGTATGTGACTCTTCTGCTCGAACAGCTCTTATAATGCGACTATGCTATTTCTCTGGAGTATACTCTGGCTTGTATGATGGTGCTCGCCCCAGATTATTTTGTAAGCATCAACAAGAAGTCGAAATCTAAGTCACTCTAAAAACTATAAAAGAAGATTTTATCCTACTATGAGTGTCCCCTCAGGGAATTGAACACTCACTCCATTGGCTAAAATAAACATTTCTAGATGTTACTTCTATTGCCCTACTTTGGTTTCGGCAGCTCAATAATCAATAAGTTCTGGAATGAAGTCTAAGCAAGAGTTAACATAATTTCCACAAACAAAGAAAGGGCAGTGATAAAAGAATCGAGTGCGACAGTTATCCAGTTAATTAATTAACTCCTAAGCGAATTCCTGAAATGGGAGCATACCGTGATTTCCAGAGCGAACAAATTCGGACTAATCTAATATACCAAAGATAAGCAATTCATTGAGAAACTGCTGATGCAGGTATTTGATAAGTATCCCAAAATACTCCGCCAGAACATGATTCAATATCTCGACCAATACACAATTAACCAAAGGCATCTCGCAGCAGATATCATAAAGAAGAATCTGCGATACAACACCCGCAAAGGAAAGTATTATAATGTCAGCAAGAAGCTCAACAATAATCCATTTAGCTATGAAGAGTTGAATGTTGGGTACTCATTGAAACTAAGTTAATGGCATGAATATGTGGCGAAGAACTTCTTTACTGATTCATTTTATCGGATGGTGCCGAAGCTGATCGCATTTGCACAAAAGGCTGTCTTGGAGGATATTTAGCAGATTAAAACTGTGTCAAACATCACGATTGCCTTGAGCATCCTCAACCCAAAAGAGAAAGTAAACTTGAAAAATGTCACAAGAACTTTCATTAAGGAAATTCCTGATGTCAAATAGCATATCTACTATGTTCTTGCAGCCATTCGAGATCGACTGGAGCTGGACATAGAAGATATCGAATAAAAGGGGAAAAAAGGCAGCAAAAAAGTCAAATTGGATATTATCACATAAATCCGGGATAAAAAGTTCAAATAAATAAAAGAAAGACAGAACAAAATGCGTAAGCGATGGTTATTGCTGGCATAAAAGCAGGAAGAAGGTTAACCAATTAAATAATTGCCTTAACACGACGAAGAAGATATTTGTCATATTTGCAAATAAAAATAATAATAAAAAAGAAGATTTGTGTTTCCCTGTAACTTCACGCGTAATAATATCATTTCTACTCTTCTGAAATCAGAAGTTACGGACCTTGACATAAATATATGCCTCCACAAAGTTCATGAAGACTGCTTTCCCCTCCTCAAGAAAAACGAATGTGAAATCTGTAAATTTGAGATAAACTGCTTTGTTCCTGCCAATGCGACATCTTAAGAGTCTTACACTAAACCTTGGCTAAGAACATTTTAGAACATTGTCACTCGAATTAATCTCGAGTCAGGAAAGAGTTTTAATACGGACTGGGCCACAATATTCATGACTTACTTAGTGTTCAGCAAGGGCTTTAAAGTGCTTCTGAACAGCAACTAAATTCAGTAGAAGCAGAGAAATGTGGCAAATGCTTTGATTTTGACTCATTTTAGAAATCAGCTTGAAAAGTGGCCATAACTCACCAAACAGGCTTTGAAGAAGGCTGAGAAGACAGTGAAAGGTCAAGTTGCCAGATAATCAAACATAAAGAAGGTAGTCAAAACCTTAGTTCTTGACTTAGTGGTCCAATAAATAATAAATGAGCCTTTCAAGAACTCAAAAAGAGTGTAGAAAAAATTCAGATAAATGATAAACATCGTGGGGACAATGAACTCCGAGAAGATCAGAGATTGCTTCGAATGGTCGAGAGATAGTGCCGAAATACAATAAGTTTTCACAACAAATGTTTCTGAAGAAGTCGGCCAATTATTCAAGATTCGCAAACTCCCTGAAAAAGCAAGTGATTACCTGAGCCAATCTTCCATAAAGTGCCCAATGTGCAACAAATACCAACCCAACACTTTTGAATGTCTGTTCTGTGATAAAGTATCCTGCCAGAATTGCCTTAACGTTAACTTCCATTGCGAAAGAGATCACCGCGGGAGTGGAATTATCTTGCACTTGCACAATGCAAACTATCAGCTAATTCATGAGAATCGTCAGGTAGGGCAAAACTATCTATATCGCAATTAGTTTTCAGAGGGATGGCAAAGAAATGTGAAGCCTGAAGGATGGAAGGCGCATACGAATGAAGTCTATTAATTCTTTGATAAGATTCTGCATTCTTTGAATCCCGCTGAACGAACAAACTTCCAAGACGATAACTCTGATGATGAGCGCCTGGTCGTGAATAACTAATTCATTGAAGAGGAATAGTAGTAGCAACAATACGATGACTCCGAGCAATAAGAAGATGACGATGAAAATTGATCATATCAGAATTAAATTGTAAGAATATCTACAATATATATACTATCTACACGATTATACTGTCTACACACTATTATACTGTTTGTATCTCATTTCTAATAATCACAATAATCTGAGATTAATTAATTGCTATTATAAATATAAGCATTTCGCCTGCATATATATATATTCTGGCATATTGCCTCCTTTCTGAAATATTAATCGCAAATAATAACAATAATATTCCGCCATTAATTATTGCAATCAGCACATATTTACATCTCGACATTTCAATATAATCATAAACAACCCAATGCAAAAAATTGCTCGAAATACTCCGCCAACAAATGCAGACTGTTAATAATAGAAACTAGTTTAAGATTTGATCGAAATGATCGGCTTAGTGCAAATATCAGTCAATCCATCTTCCAAACAACAACGACCGAACCCAAAATAAATAACAAACCAAACCGACGAACATTATAAACAATCAATTCCTCCCTCAAACAACCCTCTGCTCTTTTATTAATTCTTAAGCTATTGGAAGAACTTCAAAAATTAATCATATTCGAACTATCCGAAAATCGAGGAAGCCTTAAAGCATAACATTTCGGACTGTTGGCACATTTTTTAATCAAACGCATAAACTGCCATCAAACACGAAATAAGCCTATAAATACAGATCATAATCCTAAACCTAACTGGCAGAAGTCTCCCGCACTATCAATAGCAAATCAAAGTTCTCACAGATTTCATCATGAACAAATTGCGGCAATCCCACTCTTTCACATTCAAAACTTCATATATTCAAGTTCTGAATAAATTTCTAGTTCTGAACTCGGCTCTGGAGACTGTATGCTGGACTGTAGTTGAGGTTTGTTCGATGGTCAAAGCAATGGTATTGAGGATAAGCTGCTTCGATAGTGAGTAGCATGTGATATTTATCTGCAATATGTTTGTGCTGCTGCAGAATTGTGTCATATCTCATGAGTTTGGGGCTCAGTTTGGGAAGTAGGTCATCGAGGAGCTGATATAAACAATTATTGTGAGCCTGCCCGTTAGTCCAAATAAGCCATTCCAGAGGATCCTGGCAGGTCGGGCTATCAGCACCTATTATTTGCTGCTGATTCATCACAAACTCACAAGCACTAATGACATTCTCGAGATATTTGGGGATATTTATACAAAGCCAATTCTTTTTAGTTATGATATAAAGGTGCTTTCATATGCAATAAATAGAATAATTCAGAAAGCAAAGAAATTGAAATTTTGTGTCAACTCCATAAAAGTTAACGCGAAATGCATAGCCGCCTTCCATTAATTTATGGATTATATTAATCCCCAAAAATTAAAAAAGCTGCTCAAATATTAATAAATAACAGAGATCATCATAATGCCAGTAAAGTTGTAGCCCTGTGAACTTGTATTTAAAAAGACACTGGCCCTGTTCTAAGAGAAGCCCCATTAATCTTGCGCAGATATTCAAAGTATTTTTAATTAACAAAGCCGGGAAATGTTTCAAAATATAACTTCGATGACAATATCGAAAACTGGCGAGTAGCGAAGAGTTTTCTCATTGGAAAGATTTAACTAAAGCTGAGGACGATATAGCTTATGCTACGAATTATGCATAGTTCAATAATTATTCTTCGACTACATTTATGCCTCTAAAATTATAATCTCTAAAATAAATTGTATACTCTCAGTTCAATCATTTTGCCACCCTCGAATATGCTTATTCTTCGCTATATTATTTATCTGATTTGTAGTATTATTCAGTAATGAATTTTTCGATAACAAAAACTGCACAGATAATGTAATCATAAGAATATGCAATATCGATAGTTAGAGGCCTCCTCAGGTTTAAATCATGCAGATAATTTTAGAATCTTTGGGCCTGAGTTCTGAATCGCACAAAGTAACAGTCCTAATTCCTTTTCTGATGTAGCCAAGAGGCAGAACAGCAACTCCACAATCTTTTATTTCCATAATCACAAAGCTCAGCACATCACAGTGATATCTGACAATCATAGTGCTCGCATCTTCGAATACGGGATTGAAAGCATTGTCATTTTTTTGTTCAGTATAGAATCGCCATTATTTTTCTTCCTTGTTTAATGGTAGGTCATAGCTCAACCCGTAAAATTTCATGGCAATTTGGCAGTTTGGGATCTAATTATGCCTCTCAATATCATTGTATCTTATCCGCATGGCAGAAATCGGAGTTATTTTGATGGTCCTATAGCTTTAGGGGGTCATCTCCCAGACCTGCTTCAATCGATACCCTTGAGTCTTATTCTTTCCCAGCTCAAAAAACTTATGAAGCAAGTAATTCGGATAATCCGCGAATTGGGTATTCATTGCAATCAATTGAGCCCCTAGTTATAATGCAGGTAATGGGTTATAGTTCGAACTATCGAATCGACTCCCTTTTGGATAGACCCGGATCCACCCATTGCGTACATGATCTTTTATCTTGTGCACTGTGTGGTTTTGGTAATGGGTCAAAAGAGTTTTTTAACTGATGCTCGTACTTTCCCAGGGGGAAGGACTTCCAAGCTGTCCACTACCAAGCATTGAAGTCATTACTAATAGCTTGAGGTTGATTTTTGACTTATCTGTATTTATTGCCTTATGAGACAGGTTTGATTTTACGAACTAAATAGTCTTATCTCGGTAGACATGAAATTTATTCTTTCTTTCTTATAGAACTCTGAGCTTTTCTGCAAACTTTAGCTTCTGTTCTTAGAATCGCTCACTATCCGCTTCGACATTCTGAAATTAGTCCTCATGCATTTGAGAATCTTCTATCTCGTCGAATTCGTTTGGCTACATAGGCTCCTCATCTGATGACAATTTCTCTTCAAGATGCTACAACAAGGCAATTGAGTTCATATCTGATTTCGAGAGAGATTAACTGTATATGAAATAGTTCCCTGTTCCTTTCACAATTACCTTACCTCTGCCATGTTCCAAAGTCAATAGTTTATTGTTATTTTCGAATTAGCAAATGCTAACAATATCCTTCCCAAAAACTTACTCCATAATTTGTGCCATAATGTATTGGTTTTGGGTGTTACAGTGATTCTACAACGAAATTATGATTGGAGTATGTTTAGGATCTTCGATTCTGAATTTCTGGATACTTTTGATGACTTCTCTGAATGTAATAGGGGAAGTTGCCGTAAATCCATGTTTGACCATTGGGGTTGAGCCATTGTGACAGTCTATTTCGACACATCTGATTCCATTTAATAAATCTTAATAGTATCTTTCAGCATTTGAGTCACTTGTCAGCTGGTTTCCTGTTAGGTATGTGTTATGTGAGGAATGGCAGTAGTACTAAAGCAGTGGCCTATCCTCAGGTAATTAGATATTCTCATAATTCGGGACAATTGCGCCATTCATGGGTCCAGTTATGAATCTTGAAAAATCGAAGAATGATATCTTTGCCTTTTAATCTGAATAAAATAACGCGCAGATTTGTTTGGCTTGCTCCTCGGTTTATCTTTGCTCATGAATTAGGAAATTCTAGAAATCCTTGATTTTCATCAGCTTTTCAAAAAGAGTGCTATGTCCCGACAGTTTTGTTTTCGTGTAGATTTCAAAGACTGAAATAAGCTATTTCTTGCAACCCAGAATTCTCACAACATTCTAAAATTGCATGAAGTTGAGGTTATCATTTAATGATGCAATCGATTTGATATAAACTTGCAAATCCTTAAGTTGTTCTTCTTCGCACAGTTTAATTTCATAAAGCAAACCAAAAAGTTCCTCCTTAGAAACTTACATATTTTTGTTCTTGTCGGCTTTAATAAAATTTTTAAAGATGGAGGAGTCAATCTCTCCTGAAAATTAACTCAGAACATTCTCTATTTATCTCATATTCTTCCTGAACTCCTCTCTTTCTGCTTCAGTCTTGAATAGCAATATGACTTGATCTTTCTCCTACTTAATAATCAGATCTAAATGTTGTTAAAGTTACAGTATGCATTTTGGAGATTATAAGTCTCAATAAACTTGAATGTCTATCGATGCACTCTCATTTTCTTGATATCAAATGGCAATGACTCTCCGTTTAGTGCCAGCACAATAAGAATTTAAGGATTAAACTCATAGAGATAGAGTACTACCTATTAAACCTTTTTTGTGAAGATATTCATCGACATCATTCTTTTGCCATAGATCAGCTCATTAATAAATTTAGTTCTGTTGGGTTTGGAGGGATCGGCAAGCTTGGAGATGAGCTACTGAATTTATTTCTAATGGTAATTCATAAAGTTATAAGTATCGATGTAGTGTATAAACTCTGAGATTCAGATCATTTTTATATATTCAATGTATCTAAATAGAAGTTTGTCTGGTTTTCAATTTGAAGGGAATTCTGGAAGCTTGGGCTTTGGGAAGAAAAGTTCGGATTTCAGGGCTTTTTATTTTAATCATGCATTTAAATGGATATTATTCTGTGATTATGCTATTATTTGATTGTGTGGATTATGTTATTGTTTGATTGTGTGATTATGTGATTATTCTAAGCAATAAACAGTAATTTGATTGTTGTTTTGGGCTGTTAAATTCTAAAATTAGCATAAGCAGCATATACAAACATAAAATGACACAACACAGTTCCACAGATATAAACACAGCTCCAAACATTTAAACACAACAAAGTTACAACAAAAACAACCACTTATTTAAATACTGTATAACGTATTATTCTTTCATATTATAAATTTTAGCATGCTCCACAAAAATACTATTAACATCGAGTAATTGATCGCCAAAGCCCAACCATTAACTATACTGCAAATTAAAAACTTGTCCGAAGAGGAACTATCGATCGAAATCAGCGACTTTCGAGAAAAAAGACACAAAATTTATGTCATAAGAATTGAAGGGAACAGCTTCAAAACAAATAAAATTGTGTCGCTCATTTCCGCGTACTATATTCGCAAGATTTATGTCACTTTGAGCAATTTGCATCTATACTCCAAGTTCTTTGCCTCAGTTGGCTTCCATTAAGCAATTATCACGTAATTCATACCTGAGGAATAGCTGCCTCCAATATTGTCTACACTCCCCAAAACAATAGTATTCGCTTACGATCTCGAAATTAACTGTATTATCAATATTTGCGAATTGTTAAGACACACGACATCTGATAAGCAGCTCATTCTAGAGTTTCGACTAAAGTCCTTGGATGCGAAATAGATTGTTCAATTAATGCAAAAGTGGGCGTTCAAGGAAAATAACCAATCTTTACTGTATGAAAAAATAAGCTTAGCGATCCCCCACTAAGAGAGAATTCTGACTTTAGAGTGGAAAAGGGATTTTGGGTTTTTTGCTATTGTTTCGAATTTACGGTTCGAATGCGATGTCGCCTTAAAAATGTTAGCATTATTGAAATGTACTGGGTAGCAATTTTCATTTGAGATAAGTTAATGGCATTAGTGTCTCTTTGATGTTATTGGCTTTACTTTAGAGAACTTTAGTTATAAGTTAAACTACATAGTGAGACTAGGAAACTGCATCGAAATTACAAACCATAAATTCACAATCAACACCATGGAGATGGCCAAAGATGATATTACTGCTGTGTTTAAGCTATTGTAGCTACCAGGCCATTATTAGATCATATGCTACTCTTCCAAATAATATTTCCAGTTGGCAATTATGCTGTTCCTCAAAAAGCCGATCATGAAATTCAAGTATTTTGTGTCTTATGAGGAGTTTATTGAGCTCAAAGAAGGCATATAAATTCTATAAAAGTAAGCATAGAAGTCGGGCTAGAGGTTTAGCGTATTTATGAATATGTTGGGGCCCTAAAACATAGATATAGATTTCGCTAAAAAACTGTACTTCGCTCTTCCGCGTTCCCTGCAGCAATGAAAAACTTTTGATCTCTTACCCATCTTATGCTTCTCAATATTGCATTATAGCCCTTTCATTATAGCCTTTATATTATGACGCTTTCATTATAACTCTTTCATTATGACTCTTTCCTCACTGCAATTAATTTTATTGCAGCCCTTTCATCATGATAATATCATATTATATCAAGCACAATTGCATTATAGTCGAAATACATAGAACAAAAACACACACACATAAAACAAGCATAGAAACAGTTTTAAACAATCGACAATACACAAAGACTTCATGGCAGTGAATAAATAACAGATTTTTAAATCATTGATCTTTAGATCATAGAGAAATCAAGCAGTTGCAATCACCATTGTTCCTCATCTGGGTTGATAGGCTTAACGATTTCATCTGGCTTGCCCTATTCCTTATTCTTCTCGTCCTCTTCGGCTTGTTTGGCTTCCTCTTGCTGGTTTCTGATTGTTTCGAGGTCTCTTGCAATGAATAGATCAACCTTTACCTCATTCCAGTCGCTATTCTTGGGGAGTTTTCCCCTTAAAATTAGGACTTATCGGGCCAACAGCCAGAAGACCATTGATATCGATCTGGCCTATCTATTTCCGCATGGAATGACAATGTCGATGAAATCTAATGGAGCGTCGGTATTGCACAGAGCGATAGTGGGAATGTTAACATATGAGGCTTCGATGACGGCTTGTTGGTCGGACTTTGGGTCAGCTACAATCAAAAGCCTGGGCTCTTGGAATTTCTTGGTCAACTGGTTGGTAAGTGTTCCTGGAATCCACCTGGAAGAGGCACTGGCGGAACATCCAGTGTATTGCCCGAACTTGTAGACAGCTCTCTGCCCATATTATTTGGCGCAGACAACAATGACTTCATTGAGATTGGGGATGGAAGCAATGACTCTGGCTGCCAACTTAATTTTGTCGTAGGTCTAATCAATCCTAAAAATGTAGTTTCCAACACTGTTCTTCTCTTCCACATACTTTTTCATATTATGGTTAATCTTGGAGGCGCCTAAATGAACTCTGGCAGAAAGTAGCCTCAAAATATCCTTTTGTTTGAGATCGCTGCTCATCGTCACAGATTAATATGTTAAATTAATATTTATATTCATGTGGAAAATAATTAACTTTCTATAAATTCCATTGTATATGTAAGAACGCATCAGCAAAGAAAAAGCCTTGAAGCACATCGAAAATGAAATCATAGGCACATGCAAATACAGCAAAAGGGCCTACGATCACAGAAATGACTATCGAGCGTTATTCGAATGCGCGCAGAGTTTGATCTCTCATTACGAGCATCAAAGGCTTAACAATTAAATGCAATAATTAACAAAAAACTATTCCGATTAACTTTCTTTCTTAAATGAGGAATCGGCAATGATTGGCTCAATTTTCATGGAACTGTCATCGCGGCTGAAAAGAGAATGCTCCGAAAAGTATTAAATTTTCAACCTGATATTCAATTACGCAATTCAGACAATCAACCGAACCAGAAGACACTTCGAAATGGCACTTTGCAAGCACTCCAAAGACACTCTCGAGGAACAAGGAAGGCTTTAAAAAATGAGTGCACTAGAAAATCACAAAATTATCAAGTAAAATTAAGAACTGTGGAAATAAAAGTAACACAAATGGAGGAACATTTATATGATTGTGAAGGACAATCGAGTGCTGAAAAGACAAAGAGGTAAACTATTGAGAAAAAATAGATAATAAATATGGAGGGCCAATAAACTCGAAGAAGAACTGATCTACTCTCAAAGGTAAATTGAAAAATATCGGATCTTAATCGATGCAATGCGTGAAGAATAAAACTGTGAATAGTTTATCAGAAATTAACTCTCTCTTTAAATCCTATTGAAAAGAATCAAATAACATCCGCGGAAAGCAAGGAAGCTGCTCAAGAATCAATTGCTTGAACTCGAAATCAAGGAGCTGAACTCTTTCGATAAAAAAATAAAAACAATTATTGAAATCCTTGAAGAAAATAATGAATTTTATGACGACTATGATGACTGCGAATAGAACATTGAGTCAGCTCGGTTCTTTTATAACATTTCCACTCAAACGTAATTGGAGACTTGTGATATGTCCACAAACACATTGTATACAGCTCCAAAAACATTCGAGTCGAAGAAAGTTTAGACGAATGTAAATTAGCTTACAAGGTAGACTTTCCTAATTTAAAATGTGTTATCCATTTAAATTAAGGAATACATGAAGAAGAAACATGAAAACAAAATAAAAAGCTTAGTTCACGGTGCGACAGACACCATGAAATCTTCATTCGCACCACATTTGCATAAAACAATGTCTCGGAAAAAATCTTCACTCGATTTATCTGCAAGCAAATCGAATTTGCTGGAAAGCCGGACATCCAATAGCAAAAAATAGCATAAATTGGACAGTTTGGTTGTGAATATTGCCATTATTCCAGCAATAAAATAAAGCTCATAAAGATAGTTAGATCCCGTTCAAAGATAGAATTCATTCGTGAAAAAAAGAGTGAAATATCACAAAAATTAATAAGTGAAGCGATTCTTTATTGAATAAAAACCTATTAAGTAGCAAGAAAAATAGTTACAACCCCGATAAAAGCTGAAATAGTAAAAGATATTGCCAAGGACCCTCAACAACAAGGCAAAAAATACGATTGTGATGACAGAATTCAATCGGACAAACAGTTCGCCTATGTCATTTTAAAAATTAATGAATATTTGCATTGTTCCTAATAAGTAATAAAAGAAATCCACTCACAATACTCATCAATAAAGTACAAGAAATTTGAACAATTAGAGCAAAAATAAAATAGAAATTAAAAAATAATTGAAAAGACTAAGCGGTAAAAAGGCTGATGGTTCAGATAATGCTACAGAACGAAGTTCGACTCTCCGCAATGGATAAAGCTAAAGTTTTTAGTTGACTTCGAAACTGCGCTTTCATAAAAGACAGAAAACAATGATTAACTATACAAAATAATCGGAATAAAAAATGGATGACATAACCTACGAAGAACTTCTAAATTCAAAAAAAAGAGCCTCTGAACTACACGGCATTGGGGAACCAAAACAGTAACAGTCAGCCAACTCTGAGTACACACGACCAAATCATCACTACAAACTTTCCTTAATCAGTCACAGCACATTTTCCAATTTCCAGCGCCAACAGAATTAGACCTCGAAAAAAGAGTTAGGCAATACGCCCGAGCAAGAACTATTTTTGAAGGCTAAATTTTTGATGAATATCTTGGACAAGATGTTCAAAAATATTTCTTTGGTCAAGAAGGAGTTGCTCACCTCGAGGCCAACTTTCAACAGCTATCTACTCAACTTTTTTACATCTTTGTATGGCATCTCGGATAAAAAAAACAGTAATCTCCAAAAGTTCAAAAGCGTCCTTCTCACTCCAAATATCCTCAGATTTTAAAAGCATTAGGATACCAAATACTATGAAAATGCGCTGCGAGTCATTAAAAAGCTGTTGATTGTAAAAGAGAGTATGTATGACAGTGATATCTTTGCACTATTTGCCACCATGGTCGACAAAGCTGAAAAGATTGGAGTATTCCTATCGCCAAAGAACTTCGATAACACCAAAGTAGAATATGGAACCAAAGTCATTGAGTATATATGTTCTGTATATTTCTCGAAGAAGCAATCTTCTGCTTTTCTCAAGAAGTACAAGATTGTGGAGGATAATGCAAGTAATGTGAGCTTATGGAAATTCTTCTATTGTCTCGAGGAAGAGCTCAAACAAATAATCTACAATAGCCAGCTTTACCTATTCTTGCACCCCTTTCTCCTGAGTGAGGAGACTCCGATCCTATATTTCGAGCAAATTAAATCAATTGCCCTAGCAATCGGCGCCACTAAAGCAATAGACTTGATTCGAATAGAAGACCTCAAAAAATTTACTGCCAAGGGAATATCGCTTCATCGGATCGTTTTGTATGCCTACAGATTTGAATGGCTGAGCATTCTTTCAATCAAATAGTTCACATCGCAGTATTTTGAAGAAGTAACCGAACTTTCTCCATAAGATTGCCTTATCGAGATACTTGAGTTTGTTGACACATAGCTACCGAAACTAAAAGGGTTTCATTGGCTAGAATAGGCGTATACAAACTGGAGGAAATAGTATGACTTCTTTAGCGGGCAGAAAGATATGGCGATTCCTATATTTTGTCACAATGCAGTGAAAATTGTGAGAATAAATCAACAAATTAATAAAGGTTTGCTAAATAATTTGAATCTTATCCAAGAGCAATATTTGAAGGTTCTGCAGAAGATTCATCTAAATGATTTGGACTGATATTGTAATATCGTTTTATTCGCTTATTGCTATTGTTGTTTTTGTGGTTGCTGTTATAGTTGTTTCTGTTGTTAGTTCGTTTGTGCCAATTAATGTTGTATAAATTTGAATAGAATTTGATTGAAGTATCCGTATTAATCTGAGTGTGATATAAGAAAAGAGTCATAATAAATACAATAATTATTGCAGAGAATGTTACTGCCCTACTTACCTAAACTTAACGCGAAGAAGATCATTTTGGGTTCCCAATCAAAAATCCGAAACTAATTGCTGGCTGGTCAGGTACTATCTCATCGCTATCATAGAAAATAAACTATGAAAGAATTCCGAGCAAGTTTGCTGAAGATTTGGACCATGCAGCATTTTAGACTCCCTCTGATTATAACCTCGTACTCTTCTATTAACGTAGGCCACATGCCAGGGCAAAGTTGAAGACCTTCTTTCGACCTTTGAATCAACTAAAAAATAATGGGATTTATTGATCTGTGGAGACACTATTGTTTGTGATGGGGCCAAGATCATTGAAAAACCATAAAATCTAGCACATTGCGTCTAAATGATCGGCTCATTGTCCAATAAAACACATGAAACCATAACCGCCCATATTATTGTCTTTAATGTGGAGCCTATCATTCGGTATGAATGGGTTGTGAAGGCCTAAGTCACATTTGGAGATATCCCGCAGGAAAGCATTGAAGAATACGCCAAAACTGAAGAGCCCTACACTCACAGCGGAGGATATGAGCTAACTGAAATAAGTAGCGCTTTTCTCAAAGAGATAAAAGGAAGTCATACTGCAGTTCAGGGCTTCGATATGTATGAAGTCTGCAACCATATCATAAAAGGAGCTAAATTAGCAAAGTGGATAGAATGATTGATCAATATGTTTGATAAATGTCTAAGTTTCGTTCGAAGTTTTAGATCCATCAGTTTTGTATCGTCACTCAGCAGATGAATTATAATTACTTACGATATTTGCTTTTATGATTATATCTTTACTTTTTGTATGGTTATATGTTTATATATATGTTTCTATGTTTATATATTATATATGGCGATATGGTTTAATTATTGTGTAATCATGCCATCTGCTGTTCTTCCAACTGATAAGCAGGAGAAAAGAAATCCTGAAATTGAGACGACGACAGTAAATTTTATAATTCATTGGAATTCTCACATTATCGCTTTATTTTTGCAAGAATTAAGCAATACTTCAGATGCTAATTCTTTTCAGCAATGCAACGCTTAATGTCAGCACAAAAAGGATGATCGGTTGGGTTTTACAAACCCACATAGACTAAATGAGGCTTCAATCGAATTGCTTCCATTAGTATTTTAATTGCATTTTTAGAATGTTGAAGTAAATTAAGGTCTCTATGGATCTAAGGATTGCCAACTATTGAAATTCCTCTTATGGATATTTCAATTATATCTCTCTTGAGAATGAACTCTGTTAATTTATCCATGAAGTCAAGATAGTTTGGTATTTCCATGCTTGTGCCTAAACTTGATGTATATTGGTAATCTCGAAATTTGCAATATAGAGTTAGTTTTTTAACTTTTTGGGGCAATGCGCTGAAGATTTAATTGAAGATATCAAATATTTTCTCGGAGTATGAAACTTACCAATGAAATTATTCGAGATTTTCATAATTTGACAGCATTTTGGTTTAAATATCGGACATGCCGACCAGTTTCAAAAATTTTAATTTTAAGTCTGAACTTGGGAAATATTTGAACTTGTATGCATGACTATAATTATTTTGTTTTTGATATATTGACGTGAATCGTTATAGATTTTAGAATTCAATTTAACAATTACCTTCTGAAGATGCCACTATAAGTTATTTACATTTAGACACAATCACTTGTA
Organism: Brachycentrus maculatus; assembly: GCF_059751285.1. Lineage (NCBI taxonomy): Eukaryota > Metazoa > Arthropoda > Insecta > Trichoptera > Brachycentridae > Brachycentrus > Brachycentrus maculatus. Next base: position 10,107 of record NW_028282183.1, on the reverse strand, counting down.
GATGATATTGGTTTGATTATTTAAACTAAACAGATGATTACATGAAATCTGATGTGTACAATTCTCGAAAGTTGATCAAATGTTTCGGGCTAAGTTTGGCTTCCAGATCGAATATGTGCGAGCCTAAATCATAGAAGTCAGTATATATCTTTCCGACTGGTTTGTTAATTTAACTTTATATTTCAGTAAAGACCCGCTTGGAAATACTATTTTACTTCGGAAACCCTGGATATCTTTTTATGCTTTATAAAAGCTTATTCGATTATCGCCGAACTTAATTATCGTACCATTCTTAATTGAAAAAACGTACGCCCTTAAACAATTAAGCATATACTTCAGTTGATTTCTTTCCCTCCTTTAAAAAAAAGTCAGATGATCTTTTAAAAAAGTTGTATATGTTTGTTTTCTCTGTCTTTTGCTGAGCTTATTCAATAGAAATATGAACCAATTTTTCTGTTTGACTTAAACTTTCTATGATGGATTAGAGCTCTTTTTTCAAATCAGCTATTTTGTTAAGTACATTTCCAAATAACCTTTCGCATAGTTTCATATTCTCCAGCAATGCTTAATCGAAGAAGCAGAAAGCGTAGGTGAACTTATGTTGAAAATGAGAGCCTTTGTAAGAAGACACCTAACATTTCGGGCATATAAGTTTAGGCTCTTTGCAGTTCGGATGGACACACATGTATATCATTTGGATTCCGCATTTGCAAATCGGAGCGAACTATTTAATAATATTTTTTATCTATCTTCTCTGCATGTTGTGAGCCCACTCACCAGTTATTCCAGTTCGATGGTTGGCAACCGAGCTGATTCTTGCCATCAATAGGTTTGGGTTTATCCCAAATCCTCCATTATTTGCGTTGTCAAACATTTGGCCTGAACTAAACACTTGATTTTGAACTATTAAGCCTTTATTAAAAGAATCCCTATCAATTAAAATTAATATCCCAATCGACAATATATTGAATAGATTCTTATGCTACCACTCAGCCTTGAATATATTATAATTAATATAAACTCTATATAAGGCATCTACAATATAAAACAATAATATGGCTTCCAACTGCACTTCTTATATTGCATTTCATTGAAGGAGCAGCTCAAAAGCATAATCGTATATATTTATCTCCATTTCAGCCTCTATATTCCCACTTAATCATAGTACTTTGTCAATTCGCTTTTTCTATCGCTTTATCGAACATAATAAATTGATTTATTCAATTCAAATCGGATATGCTCAACACAACCCAATTCTCATCATCAAAATAATTTGAGCAACTGCATGCAATTTGCCTATCCGCGTTATTCTGTGGTTTTCTGAATTATAATTATAGCAACAATTATGAGATAAAACAAATTCACGATGCGCAGCTAAAACAAAGCGCGCACCATCCGAATGCTTCATCGCAATTAAATGTTTGAGAAGAATAGAAGGCTTCAGAATGTTGGCCTCAGCTATGTCAACTACTATGATGATTTTACTTGGCAAGCAATTCAGGCTTCATTGAACTGCCCTATCCCTGAATAACTACCTCCTCTAACTCGAGAAACCATTTCGATTTATCGTCGGAATGGGATGCCTGTTTTCAAGACGAGAGTCGAGCCGAACAGCAATCTCGATCCGCACATGACCTATGAAAGCTTATGGGCGCTAGCAGGTGCAGAGTTTATTGAGGAGTACCCTGATTTTCAACATGTAATCAAGCAGTTTCAAGACGAACTGAGCATCTACTTGACAATGCCCTTCCCCGAAATCAAAGAGATGGCGATCATTGCAGCCGGAAATAAAATAGTCGGAAAGTAAGAAGATATCAAGACCATTACGGGAGAAGACGATAAACAGCTATGGGTGCTCATCAATCACATTTACGAGCGGAAAATAAACTTTGAGGCCCTCTACGACTACCTTCCCAAGGACTATCCTATTGTCTATCAGACCATCTACGAAATGAGCAACAATGCCAAGGACTAAATCATCGAATCTCTCATCAAAAACGAAACTGTCCTCATGGACATCTTGGCAGCCATCAAAAACAAGGATGAAAAAATACAGAGTTTCGCGATTCGCATCATCGGCAACATCTTAGCCGAAAGGGAAGACTATGCCAGCCTCTTATCGAACTATAAGATTCTGGACTCCATCTACCCAGCCCTCAAATCGAAAGCAGCTGAAATCAAAAGAGAGGCGTGCTGGCTTCTAAGCAACTACGTATTCGAAAAGGCTCCAGCAAAGGAAATGTTCTGCAATACTAAACTATTGTAACGACTCCTTTCGATGTATAAGAGCGAGAGCAACGTGGAAATAAAAATTTAGTTATATTTTATTTTTAACCATTTGATCTGCTTAGGTGATAAGAAGGTTGCATACAAAATGGTCTTCGAGGAGAAGATGCTCGACCAATGCATCACAGACATTGAAATCGACCACACCGATTTGATTTTAGTGGTCCTTTACCTTATCGACAAGATTCTTGAACTCGGAGAGTAGTTTGTAAGCTATGAAGACGACACTGCCAACGTTTTCATAAATTACATAAATTACAGTCCCCTACGGAAACTCATAAACAGTAAGACTTTCTATCAAAACGATGACATCAGCACAGTCAGTTTCGAAATCATGAACAAATTGGATGTCGATGGAACAATGGAAAGCGATATGCTCTGACCTTGGGGTCATGATTGAAATCAGCTTTATAATGCTACTTATTATTTATACATTTATACAGTGAAGAGATGTCTATATGTCTATGCATATATTAGTAGTTTGAATAATTTGTATCGTTGCGATAATTAAGATTCGAACTCATGAGATATGGATGCATGTTGACAGTTTTGATTCTTATCTGTAGCTTTAATTGCGGATTCGCTGAAGATACGTTGGAGTTTGGGAAGAACCCAACTTATGTCCCTCATTTCCATAATTCCAACTAAAAAGGGGAGAAGATTACTCTACTAACTTTCTATGTTTAGCAAAAAGCAGAACAGGCCGAAGATTTCCTAGAGGCCAGTTTCGAAATTAAAACCAAGCACACGAGTTCACTCAAAATAGCCATTTCCATGGCATCTGAAATTATCTCCAGAATAAAAAAAGCCGTCTAAACATTCTGTTAGAAATCAGGCGGAAATGACTGTTCAAACCGAGTATAAGCTGGAAACCATAAAATTGTTGCCGACTATCAGTATGTCCGTAAGTAACCACAATTCAAAAGTACTCCTTTATTCATATTCTCAGCCTTCATTGTCTCGCATAATGTTGTAGTCACGATAAAGTAGACTGAGTCAGCAGGAGAAATATTTGATAATTTACTATCACTTGGCATATACAAAATCAATGGGTTTGAGTGGAGGCCAAATGAAGAAGTTGACGCCTAGGAAATTGCAATAAATAAGGGTATTTAGCAGGGCAAGAATCTATGCAAAAAGATAAATCGTCGAATTGGGGAAATCTTAGCCATTGAAGAACTATACTCAGATGATGATGAAGATGAAAAAGAAGAAGCGGAACCTGGAGATGAGGAAGAGGAAGCTGAAGAGGAAAGCCCATCAATTTTGAAATTTCAAATCGAGTGCGTGGGCAGAAACTAAATTAATGATGATGAAGACCAGGAAGAAGCCGAATAGGAACCCGTAGAGGAAGAAGTTGTCTCGAAGAAAGATAAGAAAAAAAAGAAGAAAAAAGCATAATGATTTCTCAATTCCAACTCAAATTATAAAGGCATTCAACACATTCTCCATTGAGAAATAATTTGACAAACAATTTAATTTGTCAATTCACTATATTGTTTAGTAACTGAAATATTCTTATTCAAAAATTAAATTGCTTAAAAATCTATATAACTTACAAATACCCCAAAGACACCCCATAATTTATTTCGTTTTTTTGTTCATATATCCAGAGAAAACTACCGAAGTCAAGTTTGAATAGATAATTAAAACTGCCTTATAAAAATGAGCCAACAGAATTATCAAGAAAACTGTTGATTTATGCTAAGTTATTGCTGTTATTAACTATATATAATCAAAGCAATTAAATCTAAAGGGAATGGCTGACTTTTATATTCAGACTGATAAGGAATTTTACTTTGCAGGAGACACTGTCAATGGCTTTATTTTCATCAGCGTTCACACAATGCTGCCACAGGCGACCGGGGTTTCTCTGAAATTTTCAGGGTATGAATGTGTCAAGTGGGTTAATGCAAAATAACTTCATAGGCCTCAGCCCAATCCAAATAGACCACCTAACCAGCCTCCACCTTTCGATCCAATTGCCGCAATTCCTCCAGGAGAGCTTTTCCAACAGAACACATAAGTACCATCATTCCTAACTGTAGACAATATAAATTTCAGATATCGAAGAGGAGGATGACAAATCCTATGATCATCGCCCAAAATACATACGTACCCCTTCGGATCGACATTACCAAATGGGCTTTTTTGAAACAAGAAACATGTTCACTAAAAATAAATGTCCCATTTATCAATGTCAGGGATTGGCACCAGGCCAATACTCATTCCCCTTTTCATTCAAAACATTCGAAGGATGGCCAGCCAGCTTCGATCATATCACTCAGAGAAAGAAAGGGATCATAACTTATCAAATGACTGCATTGATAGAGCCCCAAGTCGGAATGATGCAGTTAAAGCATAGCCAATCGATTACATTAAGGTAGACTCGGATGCTCGCATCAAAGACTGTCAAAAGACAAGCTGAAATAAAGTCGTGTTGTTGTTGCAGTAAGGGGAACTGCCTTGCAGAAGTTCATTTCGAGAAGGATGGGTATATGCCAGGGTAACTTGTGCAGATGATCATGGAGATCGACAATACTTTCTGTAGCGCCGACATTTCTTCGATATGGGTCTCGATAGGGTTCACAGTTGCCATGAATTCACAGGGTTCTTCGACTGCGGATAATGGAACGATCTTCACTAAGAGTTTAAAAGGAGTTTTGGCTGGACATGGGCACACAGGCGAGAATGCGATTAGAGAAGCCTTCAATCTCCACTCGTAAAGATAAATTAAGCCGACTTGTTCTGGGAAGCTCCTTTCGAATCAGTATACTCTTGGGGTGAGGCTTGCTCACGATATATCTTGTACTTGCTGCTCTGACGCCATTGCTGTTGGAATTCCGATTGTACTTACTAATTAAAGCAGATAATCTTCCCTATCCTCAAGACTTACCCGATGCCGAATGTGTTCTCGCAGAATTGGTCGCCCCAAGTTATGCCATAGATCAATATGGCTGTGCAGAATAATTTCCAGAATTATCAGTTGAACCAAATGCAGCAGCAGTATCCCCAACAGCAGCAGCAGCAGCAGTATCCCCCACAACAGCAACAATACCCCCCACAACAGCAACAACAACAACAATACACCCCACAGCAACAGCAATATCCCCCACAGCCACAACAACATTACACCCCACAACAATAATACGCTAACGGTGACATGGAACAAACGATGGAATAGTTTCACTGATTATTTCATTGATTTATTAAAGAATCTTTATCAAAATTATTTTACGCATTTAAAATAATTATATTCTATGCATTCGGAATAATTATAAAATATAAGACTATTCAAGAGGAAGAGTACATTTACAACTTACTGATGTCAGAAGGGTGCATTTACGATGTGCATTTTCGGAAAGATTTCTTCAGCTTGCACTCAGGATGAGCATTGCTATCGTCGGATTCCTCATATTCTGTAATTCTATCTGACTTCAATTCCAACTATGTCCGATATTTTATGGCACTTTTCCTCTTCTTCAGCCTTATCTATAAGCTTTTTAAATGGCCTGTCAGAACCTCTGCAATTTTTTATTGTTACTTTCTCTATTTTTGCAGATAGTCTGTCGTCAAATCCTTCAAATGTTCAATCTGATGTTTATTTATTTATAATTCTAACTTCTGTTAATGCACTTTTCTCTTAGCACTCAAAACCTCCGACTTTCCCTTATAAGAATTATTCAAGCATTGAACAACGTAGGGTTCAACCATCAGCTAATTCATTTTATGTTCAAAGTATCTTTGCCTTGGATCTTGCTTACTATTTAAGATAGCAATACATTTCTGAGTATTAGTTCGATAGCTACCATATAAAGTGAACAAAGCCTTTGAACATCGAGAACATTAATATCTTTACAAACATAAATATAACACTCAGCTTCAATAATATCCCAGGCTATTGTGTAATGTTGCTCGAAGACTGTTCTCCTAAGTAAATTCATCGATTACAATTAAGGGCATTGCATCATTTAATTATTATTATTATGCTTTCGATTAAGGAGGTCGATGTGATGTGATGCCTGTTTGTTTGTCCGATGTTCGTTTGTTTGTATGCTTTATTTATTTGTTTACATTTATTTATCTATTTGTTTTATTAGAATGTAAAATATGCCCTATTACCTATAATTTTGTTAGTCCGAAGATTATAATATGGAGGAAGACATATATTGTTCTGCTATAAATTTGAATTATTTCATATTTGCATAAAAAATTATTACCTGTTAATAATAAAATCCAATAACGCGCCATGAAATAAATTTGGCTCTAAAAATACCGTCCAAAATCTCTAAAGTAAGTCTACGGAAATGACGACCCTGTGAATACATTGAAATCCTGTGTCCAACAGGGTAATATTCCCCATTTGATTTTGACAGGCCCTCCAGGAACAGGCAAGACTTCAAGTGTCTTATGCATTGCTCGAGAGCTGCTCGGAGAATAATTCAAAAATGCGGTAAAATAACTGAATGCCTCCGATGAAAGGGGAATCGATGTCGTCCGTAACACTATCATGTCTTTCGCGAAGTCCTCAATAAAAGTGCCGAAGGGGATGACAAAGATCATGATACTCGATGAAGCCGACAGTCTAACAGAGGGGGCTCAGCAAGCACTTCGCATGATAATGTCAAATTATAGCGATACAACCAGGTTTGTCCTCAGCTGCAACACATCGTCCAAGATAATTGAGCCGATTCAGAGTCGATGCATCATCCTTCGTTACACCAAGCTGAAAGACATCGACATTGAGCAGAACCTTGCCCGAGTTATCAGATAAGAGAATGTGAAGATATCCACGCAGGCCCTGAAAACCCTGATATTCATTGCTGATGGAGACATGAGACAAGCAATCAATAACATACAAGCTTGCCATTACGCTAGCAGAGGATCCGAGATAAGGTAGGAGCTAGTGTTGCATATTTGTGATGCCCCTTCAATTGAGGATCTGAAGACTACCATCACGATGGCAGCAAATGGCAATATAAATTAGTCATTGAGATTATTGCATCGATTGGTGGAGGAAGGTCACTCGTCTTATGATTTATCCTCGGGTTTTTCAAGGGTCATCAGTCACTACCAGGGCAAGGAAATCAAGAAGGAGAAGATATTCGAAATGATGAAGCTTGTTAGTTAGCTAAAGGCCCGAATTATTTAGGGATTAACGTCGGAATTGCAGTTGGCTACTTTTTTAGCGAAATGTGCAATGATCTAATGATTATGTTTAATTCATTCTGTTTATTCGGAGAAGACAAAGTATTTTAAGTCGCTAATTCTCTAACATTTGCATTTATCTATTTATTTTATATTTGCATTTACATTCACATTTGCATTGACATTTATGCCTATATTTCAAATGTAAATGTAAATATAGCTGATCGAAAGGCCGACAATTCAAAACAAAAAAGTAGTAATAGTCTCTTACTAGTTCACTCCAATTTCAGCATTTCTTTCTATAATCGGAATATGTGTACCATTCTCCGTACATCCTAAGGGAATTCTCCCATTTATCTTACTTCTATCGCCACTCTATATAAACTTCCATACCTATATCCTAGGAGGCGCATTGATCGTAATGGCCCTAGGATCAGCTTTTATCGGGGAAGGCTTTGACATGTCAATCTGCTTAGTGCTTATTCTAGACGGACTCTATATCATAGGCTCTTCGAATCGAGTGGAGAAATACCGAATGCTGCCATCGAGTGTGTATAACTAAGGAATTCCTATTCTGATCTGATCTGATTCGATTCGATTTTCTAGCATTGTATTTCAATAATGAACAATATATTAGATAATGGCCATTCTAATTCTAATTCGTAATGCCCCTTCTAATTCTTGATAACCCTTCTTATCCGTAAGAACCCTTCTAATTCGACAATAATGAATTATTTATATCCAGCATTTATCTATGCTGCAAGTAAGTCCCATATTTCAGTAAAAGAGTTATTCAATCAGCATACTATACATACATAAACATAAAATTATAAACTTGGTTGACATAAAAATATAAACTTTATAATCACAATGCTAATCATCCTTACCGCCGTGCAAATAGTAATGATTTCCGTTTTCCAATGGTTCGCCGTGCCTTACTACGAATACGCAATCGTCCCGCTCATAAACTCGACGATGATGTTCATCATAGTGTATCGATTTGGCTTCCGATACGCAATGCTCAGAATTTTATGCGGATAAATCCTACCACTTTACTTATACATAGGGTGGTTGGTGATATTTCCACAGACTTAGCTCATATATGTCATCCCTTTATTCTTGTCTTCTGTGGGCAAGCTGTACCTGATGTGTACTGCTGCGCCAAACCTCGAAGTGGATGCTGTCGAATCCCTGATAAAACTGCAATCCAAAGTCTAAATCCTGATAATTCTCCATCACTTCATAAAGTGTCTTTATAATGGGTTCCCAAGCAGACTCCTCGAATTCGCAATTCTGCTCATACTGCTCAAAATCAAATATAACATCCATTACGGCACCAGAAAAGCATACTAAGAAATCCATTTTGGCTTCGATCGCATTTCTAAAGCCTTGGGCATTCGGGAGATCTATCACTCTGCTTATATGTCTCTCTCGTACATGGGAGGAGAAAGCTGGAGAAATTCAAAACAAATAACTTATTGACTAATGGACTTGATATTTAAACATTCTTATATGTAGATGATTATTAATCATGATTGAGAGCTCGATGCAGGAGAAAATAACAGACTCAGAAGTTCATATTCAGAACCATATCAATATTGCGGTTGCGACATGGAATCTACAGGGTTCATTGCCATCTAAGAAGCATTTACGGAAGCTGCTCGATAAGTTGGTTGGGGATGAGAGGAATTAATCTCCTGATATTATTCATATTGGGACGCAAGAGTGTCAACGATCTCTAGCAATGTCATTCTTCCTTGAAGGCAAGGGTTAATGGGAGGGTCTTCTCGCTGAAGCTGTAGAATCTGAATATATGATGATCGACACAGAAACAATGCAAGGCCTACATAGCGCCATCATAATTCGAAAGCAACTCATAAGTTATTACACTCGAGAGAAGAAATAAGTTTATCGGGCAGGCTTCTGCAATATGATCGGCAATAAGGGAGCAATCGCAATCATATGCAATTTATTTGGACAAACCCTACAGTTTATTAATTGTCATTTGGCTCCGAATCATAATGCTGTCGATCGTCGAAATGAAGTGCTTCTTGGCATTGCCAGCAATCTTGCAGCCAAAGATAAAGCTGTATAAGTGTTCCTATGTGGGGACCTGAACTATAGAATTTAAATCGATAAGAAGCAATACGCAGACTCGATCAAGAATCGCAACAATATAGAGTCTGAGATTCACTACTCACAGATGCTCGAAATGGATCAATTGAAAAGGCAGTAATTGCTGAAAATTCAGTTCTTCAAGGATTATGCTGAAGCTGACATCAAATTTCCACCAACATATAAGCTATCGCCCCAGAACTCGACATACTGTGAGACGAGGATACCGGGGTGGACTGACCGGATCTTCATGAGAAAGGGAAGAGCGAAGCAGTTATTGTACGCTTGTATGTATAATTTGTGTGGTAGCGATCATCGACCAGTTGTAGCAAAGTATCAAATGGACGTAGAGGAAGGACTATCACTTTTCCGAGAAGATTATGTGAAAGTGGCCTCAAGCTGCCAATTAATATGAATTTATGGTTGCTTTTATTTATATTAATTTGTGATCTTGTCGTACTGTACTGTACTTTACTGTGGGGTTGGGGTTGGGGTTGGGGTTGGGGTTGGGGTTGGGGTTGGGGTTGGGGTTGGGGTTGGGGTTGGGAGGGGTTGGGA